>NC_137830.1:4328681-4408060 GCF_963921795.1 Nannobrachium achirus
CAAAGATATGTTCAGATGGGGGTCCCTGACAGGAAGGAGTTATTAACCCTATGAAATCAAACCGTGTCTAAATGAGACCCCAATAATATATATATATATATATATATATATATATATATATATATATATATATATATATGTGTAGTCTCATTTCCTTTGTATCAGTCATCACCACATCTTTAGATCTGAGATCAGATTAGATGAATTAAAATCAGACAGCGCTGCTCAAACCTCCACTCTACACATTTATAAATATGTATCATAAATACTGATGATGATGATGATGTAAATATCATTTATAAATATGTATCATAAATACTGATGATGATGGTGTAAATATCATTTATAAATATGTATCATAAATACTGATGATGATGGTGTAAATATCATTTATAAAAATGTATCATAAATACTGATGATGATGTAAATATCATTTATAAATATGTATCATAAATACTGATGATGATGATGTAAATATCATTTATAAATATGTATCATAAATACTGATGATGATGGTGTAAATATCATTTATAAAAATGTATCATAAATACTGATGATGATGATGATGTAAATATCATTTATAAATATGTATCATAAATACTGATGATGATGGTGTAAATATGTCAGTATCATACTTGTGTCTCTCATGTAAACACATCTACTCTATTGTTTTATATGTGATATTTGACACAACAGACAGAGGAACAGTGTATATCTGATCATGTAATTATCACAGTATCATTGTTGTTTCTTGTACATAAACCTTTATACTGAACCACTGTACTGACTGGGGTGCCACAGGGTTCTGTACTTGGCCCCCCACCCTCTCTACACCAAATGGACACGTTGTGAGCTTGTAGATCTGCTGTTCTCAGCTCATTGTGATCTATGATGACAACAGCAGAACAGTTTAACTCTTTCCTCTCCTGCTGCTGTGAGCATGTTGTTGGTTGACTAGACTTCATGTCATTTACTCTCATGTTGAACTTTGTAAATCACTGTGGATTCAAACATCTACTAAATGTCTGCATTCATTCATCCATGACGTTCACATCATTCATTGTTTCATCTGTTGATTCATGATTAGATCATTATTTCCTCTGTCCTTCTGTTGTGTTGTTTTCATTTGCATATCCTTCTCATTCTTCACATGTTTTTTATAATTTGTAGAAGTTTAATTGTTTAATAAATTGATTTTTAAAAGTGTGATATTGTTCCCGTGTATTATTAGTGTATTCTCCTTTCTGTGTGGAGTTTGCATGTTCTCCCCGTGTCCCCTAGGGTAGGTACCCTCTCAATGAACATGCAGTAATCCTGGTCTCTATACTGCCTCCCCCTGGCCAGCCGGGGCGCCTGATGGAGGGGAAAGGAACTGGTTGGAATAACGTGTTCCTTCCACGCGCTACGTCCAACCGGGGAAACTCCTCCCTGTCAAGGCAATTTATTTATAAAGCACTTTTAAAAACAACCAGGTTGACCAAAGTGCTGAACATCATGAGAAAACAGTAAAAACATATAACAAAGCAACACAATGTGATAAGAAGTGACTTGAACACTGAAGGAAGCATGAGCTCAGTTCAGGGCTCTCCCCAGGTTGGCAGAGGGAGAGCAGAGCCCAGGATTACAGCTTAGGCCAGGGTTCTTCAACGTTTTCAGGCCAAGGACCCCTTAGTCGAGAGAAAGAGATGAAGCAGGGACCCCCACAATCTTATCATAGATTCCATAAGTTTTCATTGTTTGACAGCACAATCATCAGTGTACTTTGGATTCATATCAGTTTGTGTTTTCAGATATTTAACCACTTGAACCGTGAATACTTAATAAACTTGACCTTAAGCTTACCTTAACCTTAACCTCGCAGCACGAGGCGTTGTGAGCTTGTAGATCTGCTATTTTTGGCTAGTTCTCAGAATATGGACGCTAGGGTTCGAGTGGTTAATATAAAAAAGGAGAAAAAAAAGTTCTATCATTCAAAGATTTGGAGGACCCCCTGTAGTAACTCTGAGGACCCCCTAGGGGTCCCGGACACCCTGTTGAAGACCTCTGGCTTAGGCAATTGGCACTGGGTGAAAAATGGGTTACAAAATATGGGATAAAATGTATAATAATAATAAGACATAAATATAGTGTATTTTCAATAGGTTAATTCATAATGTATTTTTGTATGTCTGGTTCAGAGAGACACTATGGTATTGATTGATTGATTGATTGAGGACTTTATTAGAAGTTTGCATAGGAAAAGGTACATTTACATGACAGTACAGTTCACTGGTACAAGGTCAACTAAAAGGATGAACACCTCATGAAAGCCTCAGTGCTTGTTTCCATGATGAGGTCCTTGTTTTTAACTCATATAACATTTAAGGACATATGGAAACCTTTTAGTCCTAAACCGTTCCTTTTGTATTTATCATTTTAACAATGATCTAAACTAGTGAAAACAGCTGATTTACAAGTAGAGGCATTGTGTGCTTGTAGATCAGCTATTTTCACTATTTTTCTGAGATGAGTAGAAATTAAAGTATAACAAATTGGAAATAATAATACATACATAACAATAATACATAAATAAAATAAAGAAAAAAGGTATGATGGCTATTGGCTGGATTTTCTCTTTGGTCCGTGAATAAAAGACAATGTGAGTCTACTTGAGCTGTGTTTTCAACTATGGTCTGATCCAGAGCCTTGTATTGGAGATAGTCGCGCCATCTCTGTTCATGGTTGAGGTCTTCTACATACACATCTATTGGTGAATAGTGACAAAGCACCAGGAAGTTCCCAGAATGCATTGGAGTCTATGAGGGAAAAGTGACATTTAGAGTTACATGAACCATGTGACCGGCGCTGTTTCTGACCCCACATTGTCAGAACTCTCTGATACATGGCTCTGGTCTGATCTAACGCAGTGTTTCTTTAACTGTTTCATGTCAAGGACCCCTCAGAATAATATGTATGTGGCTGCAGACCCCCACCTGGGGACCCCCACCTGGGGAGTGCGGACCCCTAAAATAGAAGATTTGTATTAAAAATGCTAGATTTTCCGCACAAGTTGGCCAAAATTGCAGATTTTAAACACAAGTGAGCCCACGTTAACCCTTTCCAAGCCACTGGGAGCCCCTTAATATTAAAACCGGAATATACCGGACATCTGAGCAAGGGTGTCTCAGCCGCGTCGTCTTTTACCGTACTTTGTCATTAAAAACGAAATAAATGATTTTTACTCGAAAATCGGCGATCGTATAACCTTCCCTAGTCACCACGCGTCCATCGATAGCGCATGGCTGCTCTGACATGAAGCAGAGGTGACGTCATGGCCTTTCCTTCTTCATACGTCCTTGGCTGCCGTCCGTTTACTGTTTGGAGGATAACATTAGCATAGCTGGAGTGCTAAGGGCTAAGCTAGCCAAAATGGTCACATCGACTGTTCAGTCATTCTTGGATTATATGCTTGGATTATTATGCGCACGGATCGCGCACGCGAAACGCACGGGGAGATCGATGCTCGGCCAAAACTACCACTCTATCCCAACGGAGATCCAGATAATCACGGTGAGCTAATGACCTGGGGGGGGGGAAAAAAGAAAAAACAACGGTGCGGTCCAAGAGTCTTCTTGCTCAGCTCTCATTGAAGGCAGTCGCACCTCTCTAGCTCTCTCTTATCTCTCCCTCCCTCGTGTGTCTACCCGCTGCTTACGGAGAGTTTCTCCTTCTCATTGTCTTCGAAACTTGGAGCGTATCTGAACACTGTCTCTACTCTCGTAGCTATTTGGACCTATTTGGAAGCAAACATGGATCTGGTGAGCTATGCACTGAATGCCATGGATACTATCTTTTCATCACGAAAATCTGGTTCGGAGGAATCCAGTTGTCCCGACGGAACCTACCCATCGGGGTACGTGATGGACTACCGGCAACGGTGGAATATGATGTGCCTTACGGTTTTTTCCGTTGAGGACGTGGAAGATACACCCAAAAAACTGATTCAACCCCCCTATAAATGTGACACATATACATTATGTTTGCTTTATTTAATTACTTCACTTCAAGGCATAAGCATATACATTTAATTGATATAACTCAAATATTATTAATAGTGCCAGATGTGATACATTTACATTATGTTGGCTTTATTTAAATGTATTTAATTATAATATATGCAAATGTATTGAATTGATGTAACTGAACAAATATTAATCGTGCTTACCTTAAATATATACATTTACAATATATGCATTTTTATTAAATTGTTCCAACTCAAATGTAATTAATAGTGCTTATACAAAATCTATTCATTTAACATTATGCATTTATATTACATTCATGTAACTCAAATCTTAGTAATGGAATTTAAAAACACATTGAAAATGAGTTCCAATGAAAACTCCCAGAGTCCCATAAACCACGCCTCTCACCAATTTTATTGAGTAGTTTTTAAGGCTGAAATCATTCTGAGAATATTGTTTGAATCCAACTCAATTTTATTAAGTACATTTTACAGATCTGAGAAGTGACTCCAGCCCTTTCCCTTGATTGGTCAAATAAGTTGGTCACATGTTATGCAAAGCATGCTGGGAACAGCATTTTTCTAGGTTTTCAGGGAAATGTTTAAGCTTTCGGGAGCTAAAAATGCTAAATGTATCATATCAATGTGTCTGCCTTGGCAAGATGACTGTCATATGTCAGAATTTGATTTGTCAGTATTTGAGCCTTAACCCTAACCCTAACTGCTAGGCTGCTAGTTTAAGCTTGAGCTCCCTCCCCATGCTAGGCTAAAAGAGAAGAACTCATGGTAACTTTGAGGTTATTGCGTTGGTTTTCTCTTAAATGTTCTGATTATTCAATAATCACTGCTATTGCATATATCCATTATGCATCTGTATGTTGATATTGTAAAACTTGAAACAAATCATCCAGAAGAAAACCTGAAACCGAACTCTTCTTATGTAAATGTAAAAGTATTTTATTTATCTTAGCTTAATTCCATAAAAATGAGTTGAACCAACACATTTACGTTAACATTTGTTTGAGTTGGACAAACGTAAATTAATTAAGTTCATATAATTAACTTGGCTTAAGTTAATGAAAATGAGTTGGACTAATTGAACAACATGCATTGCATTGAATGTAGATTTGACTTGGGACTACATATATCCCATATATAAATTTACTCATATAAAATGGGTGGAAAAGTTTCACACATTTAAAATGTGTTCAACTGAGAGATTATTTTTTTGGGTGTATTTATCTTTTCGCTTTTATGGTAACAGGGTTTCTGCTGATTGGCATGGGCATTGCCTTGGTTTATCGAAAAATCTGCAAGATGGGTGGACCGCCAGGAGCCCCAAAACTGCCCATCATGATATTGGAACTGCACAAGGTTGCTTGTGCCCAGACTGTTGCGTTTAATGAACTCAAACGCGATGTTAACATCTTGCTGGAGCAAAACACCGCTATGCAAAGAGGGCCAAAACATGGACTTTAGAGGGAAATACTCTAACTCTCTGTATCCCCTCGCTCGAATTATTACGACCGGACTGGCACGACCTTGGAATACCGCACTCCTCCTGTGAGAGAGGAACTGTGTTGTTGTGCGCTCGCCCCCCCCCCCCCAACCTCAAGAAGGAAGACACTGTGAAGGAAGCCTTTCCCACCCTCACCCAACTCATGTCTACTCCCACCACGGACACCTGGTGTTTTGACTTTCAGGCTGGGGCTGGGCCAAGGACGTCTACATAGACACCAGCGAAAAGACATTTTGACCTAGCTACTATCTGGAAGCTCACAACCGGACTAACGCTAACACAAACACAATCGCAGACTTACACGCATGCACACACACAACCATTCACCTGCCTTCACCCACACCCCCCCACCCCCCCCCCCCCCCCCCCCCACCCAATGTCTTGTCAGGGCTTCTTTTTTCTTTCTCCCAGGCAGTTCCTCAAATTAGTGGAACTGTATGGAAGCAATGTTTTTTTAATAGCCCAAGCCTGCAACCCCCCATCACCCAAACGCAAAGCTTGTACTCCCCACTCCCAAATCTTTTTCTTTTTTCAGCAAGAAAGGGCTATATTGGCAGCGCCGTGGAATGGCAGCAGCCGTGCACCCTTAAATGCACAAATACATTTCGTTGTACTGTGAATGTACTTGTATGTGTACTGTTCTTTGTAAATGAGTTGATCGTTGACAAATGAAACTGTGCCTGATGTACCTGTACTGTATTGTTACAATGACAAATAAACTCTAATCTAATCTAATCTAAGAAGGAGTGTTTATAAATGTTTATAAATGTAGTGATGCGCAGGAGCGGGAATCGAACACCACTCTCCCACTCGCCAGTCCGACACCCAAACCACTGTGCCAATAGAGCTGAGCTCGATTTGCAGGGCGTTTGCGGGTCGGTTTATTGGCTGGGGCTACATAAACATAATATTATGTCTCAGATCACAATACAATAATAGAAATTTCACGGCTAATCTACCAACAACCATTCTATTTTGGCTGGCAAACTGTTAAAGGACAACTTTTTTTTTCATAACAAGGGTTCATATTTTAGATTATAATTAGAGGAAAGACAAGATGAGTGTTCATTTAGAGATGTCAATGGCTAAAACGAAAAAAGAAAACATTGTAACACTCATCTTTTCTTTTGTTAAAGTGAAATATCCCTTTAAATTCACTGTACTAATGTGTACAGTGAATTCAAAGGGATATTTCACTTATTAATGTCAATGTACTTCAGTGCTTTCTGCCCTGTGTGCCAAAAATACATTCTATTAATAATTAATAAGAAATACATCAACATTAAATTCCAGGCCCGATAAGAAGGTATAAAGATTCCTTCATTTCAGACACAAGTTCCATATGAAAAGAACAGAGATACAAAACAAATGATAACAACACAAAGAGAAGTCCGAATACCAGACTGCTCTCTCTTCATAAAGGTCGTCCTCAGACGAGCCCTCAATCGTTGCTTCCAGTTATCCCGGTTCTCCATACATGCTACCAGCTAGTTGGTGCTTTGGTGCGTTGGTGAGCACTGCACGTAACATTCTGGTGTAGCACCCGTCTAGAGACTTCTGCAGAGTTGGCTTTGCACTGCCAGGGGTGTTGCAGATCTGCTATTTTTTTTAAATCGTGAAACTTTGTGCAAGTCTTTGAAAATTTTAAATCCTTCTAAGGTTTTTTGAAAAACCTATGTTTCTATGTCAGTGGTGCTCAAACTTTTTCATGTGAAGGACCCCCAAAATGATATGTATATGGCCACGGACCCCCATCTCAAAATATTTAGTTCCAGGGACCCCCACAGAAGCAAAACTTGAGTTACAAATGTTCTGTTAAAAAATACATATATTCAAAGATTTGCACACATTTTCACGACTCTTCAAAAATAGCAGATCTACAAGCTTGCAGCGTGGCACTCGGTGCCACGCTGTGAGCTTGTAGATCAGTTTCAACCCAATTAGCGCATGCGCAAGAAGGGGTTAAAAGGGAGCATGTCGCTGTTACTACATCTAACCCTCTACTCTAACCCTCACCCTAACCTTAACCTCCGGAGCTAACCCTCCGGTCGAAATGATTGGCGTTCGCAAAAGCGAGATTTCCCCGGGTTAAAACTGTTTCCTGCCAAAGTGTAGTCCGTTTTTCTACAGAATGACGTAGGAGTCGGACGCCATCCGCTGCCGACCAGATCAAAACCCCCAAATGGGAAGCCATCCCAGGCTACCCTATAATAGGGATTTCAGATTTGCACCTAGCCTAAATCAGCCCTTCACCACACCTGTAATGTTTAAGAGTTTCTCAAATAGCCTAGTCTTATTTTATTTTTTTACCAGTAGACGTCCAATTGCAACTACAAGATTCTACATTTCTAGTATCAAGATTAAGAAGCTGTAAGCAGTTAGATAGATAGATAGATAGATAGATAGATAGATAGATAGATAGATAGATAGATAGATAGATAGATAGACAGATAGATAGATACGTTAGACACTGGGAAGACCAAAAAACAAGAAAGAAATGAAAAGACAGATACTGCGATCTCCATAATGGGCATAAAGGGACACAGACAGACAGATACAGAGATCTCCATACGCAGACACACAGATATCTCCATACAAGGGTGCTGGGTACAAGGATTCACTGCAGGCCGCCCCGTGAATATGTTCTTCATAGGGGGAGGGGGTTTAACCCATTTAGACTGGGAACACATTATTACACATTATTTAGTGCTTTAACTATTGAAAAATAGCAGATATACAAGCTCACAGCATGGCACTCATGCCGTGCAGCAAGTTTGTAGATCCTGCTATTTTAGAAAAATCGTGAAAATGTGTGCAAGTCTCTGAAAATTTCAAATCCTTCTATGTGTCTATGTCAGTGGTGCTCAAACCTTTTCATGTGAAGGACCCCCAAAATGATATGTATTTGGCCACGGACCCTCATCTCAAAATATTTAGTTCCCTCCACCTTGGGCCCTGGTAACTCAGTGTCGCCACCATGGTAACAGTCCCATGCTGAAACAATGCCTGACATCACTGACTGACATCACTACAGTGCACAAATTTGAAGATGACATCACAGACTGGCCTGGACAAACACCATGGGCATAAAAGAGAGCCAGACAGACAGATGGATACAGCAGGTAGGCCTTGCATAACTGGACATCAATGGTGACTATTGTGCCCAACGGCCACCGGTCTGGGTTCTCCAAGTAACATTACTTCTGGGACGATAGGCTACTGTGCACATCACCCCCGGCACAGATTTAGCCACGAAACTAGAACAGGCTATTTTATTATCAATGATTCGTTGGATACCATTTTGTCCAAATTCCATGTAGTCAGGGAAAATTAGCAGAATACCTGTCAAATCTGGGAATAAATTCCTTACCAAACAATTTCTTCACCAATGTGTTCGTAAAGGTGTCTCTAGTAACATACCGGTATCTAACAAAGATTGAAATTCAACATCCCTAGCAAAATGTTTGACAGCTAGGGTAATTCTGGGTCTCATTCACTTACTGTACTATAAGGGAAAAAAAATACTCCCAAAAATATGCTTTAAGTGGGATGTGAGGGGTTTAACTAGGTGTTTTTAATTATTCTGAATCCATTGCAAGCATTTTGTTTTGCACAAAAAACATTCCTTGGGCCCCATACAACATACATACGTTTTTGGGGCTGTGTGTGTGTGTGTGTGTGTGTGTGTGTGTGTGTGTGTGTGTGTGTGTGTGTGTGTGTGTGTGTGTGTGTGTGTGTGTGTGTGTGTGTGTGTGTGTGTAGTCAAAGCTCAGCACTTCGTCACAGCCACACACTCTTCAAACCCCTATCTTGGATCACATGACCACATGGGGTGGCAGCCTGCATTACAAACCATTGTAAACAATGGAACTTTGGTCCCAAAATATGAGTTCTGTTCAACCAATTTCTTTTGACAAAATGGGCAGATGACAACATCAACATCCCCAAAAGGATTCAAAATTCCACATCCACAATATTCATGGTAGTTACCCAGCAAACATTTTGAGGTATATTAGACGTCTAATATACGTCTAAACGTATACTAGACGTCTAAGTTTATACGTATAAAAATGGTCTACCAGAGGTAGACCAGATATGCACATTTTTTAGACGTCTAAACTTAGACTAGACGTCTAATATACGTCTAATAGACGTCTAATAGACGTCTAAGTTTATACCTGGGTCTAAATTTAGACTTCTAATAGACGTCCGGCCGTTAAAGGAGTCATCCAGACCAAAACACATATAGGGTTAAATCTGTCTTTTATCATACCCCTTTATACCTGCTTTAGTCGATTTTTTTCATAGCTGCCCCTTTTGCTAGATTTCGGCTGCCCCTGTTGCTAGATTTTGCGGGCCCTCTCATAACTAACAGAGTGTATAGCCTTTATACTAGTGCGGTTATTTCTTCAGCTTCAAAGTTAGTATTTTTTTATTGGATTGTGTTTACACGTCCTGAGACCAACCAAACCGCTGTTTTGACCTCACAGGCACCCTTACTTGTCAAACGGCTTCTGCTCTGCACCAGAGCAGGGAGAGGAGAGGCTAGAAAGGGAGGGGAGGGAGGGGTCGGTTTGACAAGTAAGGGTGCCTGTGAGGTCAAAACAGCGGTTTGGTTGGTCTCAGGACGTTGTGTAAACACAATCCAATAAAAAAATACTAACTTTGAAGCTGAAGAAAAAACCGCACTAGTATAAAGGCTATACACTCTGTTAGTTATCAGAGGGCCTGCGAAATCTAGCAACAGGGGCAGCCGAAATCTAGCAACAGGGGCAGCTATGAAAAAAATGGACTAAAGCAGGTATAAAGGGGTATGATAAAAGACAGATTTAACCCTATATGTGTTTTGGTCTGGATGACTCCTTTAAGGTCTAAATATAGACGTCTATTAGTCGTCTAAATTTAGACCCAGGTATAAACTTAAACGTCTATTAGACGTATATTAGACGTCTAGTCAAAGTTTAGACGTCTAAAAGACTTGCATATCTGTACCTCTGGTAGACCATTTTTTATACGTATAGACTACTTCTAGTTCAAATTGTTTAGTGGGTAGGTTGCAATGTTACTCTGTACAAAGACTTGCTACAGTATCTGTGCAGACTAGTGCTTGCTCTGCCATCATATTAACTTACTGCATCGTGATTTTTGCATCAGGAACAATTTAACAACAAATAATTAATATGATGGCGGAGCAAGCACTGCACAGATAGCAAGTCTTTGTACACGGGAGAGTGTTTTCTGCTGGTGTTTCAGTCCGAGTGTATCAAAGGGTGCGTTTGGAAATGCGCACCGGGTCTGGTTAGGGTTAGTTAGGGTTAGTTTTAGGCATAGTTTTACTGAGGTTAGGGTTGGGGTTAGGGTTGGGTTTAGGCATAGTTTTACTGAGGTTAGGGTTAGGATTAGGGTTGGGTTTAGGTACTCGCTACACTGAGCACACACCCAGTACGCATTTCCGAATGCACCCTTTGATACACTCGGACTGAAACACCAGCAGAAAACACTCTCCCCTTTGTACACAGTAACCAAACTTACCTTGAATATCATTACCGTGGATTTAATCAATCCGATTACTGTAGCCCTTCTATTTAATCATTTTGGGGATGTTGATGTTGTCATCTGCCCATGTGTCTATTTGGTCAAAATAAAATGGTTGAACAGAACTCATATTTTGGGACCATCGCTCCATTGTTTACAATGGTTTGTATTTGTAATGCAGGCTGCCACCCCATGTGATCCAAGATGGCTGCGGTGTGAATAATACCTTGCATCACTCTGTGTGATCTCTGTTAAAGTCATGATTGATTAATACAGCGCTTTTCAAACCTTTTCATGTCAAGGACCTCCACACTGACACCTATCAGCCCACGGACCCCCATTTGAAAAGACATGCCAGGGACCCCCCCATAAGAGAAGATTCTTACGGCTCTGGCAGTGATTTACAACCATTTTAATTTAATTGAGGACCCCCAGTTTGACATGCATTTTAGGCTACAGAGCCCTATTTAATGGTATCTCTTTAAGAACCAAATTCATGTTAAATCAATGTTAATTAACTCAGAAAGTATACAAATGGAACCAAATTTGGTTATGTCTGTACACTCAGAGTTACATTTGGTTCTTTTGCTTTTATTTTTGAATTATTTTCAATATTAGTTTTGTGTTGTTGTATTTTATTGTAACTGTGATATGGATCTGTCAGGGTCTGAAATAAAGATTGAATTGAATTGAATTGAATTGAATTGAATTGAATTGAATAACTATCATTTAGCTCCTGGAACTCCCTCAAGGACCCCTGGGGGTCCCCGGACCCCACTTTGAGAACCAATGGATGAATACATAGTTTGACTCCATCAGTCTACACATAAATCTAAACATAAAGAATTCCTTAATACAACATGAAAGGTGGGGCACCCTGGGGTGCCGCAACGGCAGTCCAGGGGTGCTGCGAGATCATTTGATAATAGTTGGAATTTATTTGGACACAAATGTTTAGTATCATTTTAAACTTGAAGTGCAAAGTTATTTTCGGTCAGTTCTAACCAAAATGGCTGTTACAGTATCTCAACGTTTTCCTGCTGTCTTTTATCTGCTGTTTTCACTAGTTTAGTACATTTTATAGATGATAAATACAAAACGAACGGTTTTGGACATACAAGGTTTCCACCCGACAACGACGATATGCTATAAATATAAGGTGCTGTGAGTGAAAATTATAATGTAGGGGTGCCCCGGATTAAAAATATATTTATGGGGTGCCCTGAGACAAACAAGTTTGGAACCCCTGCCCTACATTAGGCTTACTGCTCACAAACATGTCATGTTTCATTTGTTGCAGGCTTGCAGCCCTGCTATGATGAATCATGCTTTTATGTTATAATGAATTGAAAAATGCTGTCATAATCAAATAGATACTTCACTGTACAGTGAAGAATATTGTAGCGTTTATCAGGTTTTGATCGTGTGATCAAATATAGTGAAAATAGCAGATCTACAAGCTCACACACAAGTGATCAGTATGGCAATGCCAAGCTAAAGGCCCATTCCCACAGGGCCAGACAAACAGATAAAAAAATATCTTTCTCCATTCAAGTGGATGGTAAGATACTGATAAAAAATATCTGTCACAGATATTCTTTTTTTTATCAGTATCTTACCATCCACTTGAATGGAGAAAAAGATATATTTTTATCTGTTTATCTGGCCCAGCGGGAATGGACCTTAATGCATATTACCAGTGGTGGAAAGGATTGATTGATTGATTGATTGGTTGATTGATTGATTGATTGATTGATTGATTGCGGACTTTATTAGAAGTTTGCATAGGAAAAGGTACATTTACATGACAGTACAGTTAACTGGTACAAGGTCAACTAAAAGGATAAACACAGCAAGAAAGCCTCAGGGCTTGTTTCCATTGAGGTATTTCTTTTACTCATATAACCTTTAAGGACAGACATATGGAAACCTTGTATGTCCAAAACCTTTTGTATTTATCATTTTAAAAATGATCTAAACTAGTGAAAACAGCTGATCTGCAAGCAGAGGTGTTGTGTGCTTGTAGATCAGCTGTTTTCACTAGTTTTCTGAGATGTAGTGGAGTAGAAATTAAAGTCTAACAAATTGGAAATAATCCAGTATTAAGTAAAAGAATAATAAATAAAGAAAATAAAGAAAAAAGGTATGATGGCTATTTGCTGGATTTCCTCTTTGGTTGTTGAATAAAAGACAATGTGAGTCTACTTGAGATGTGTGTTTTCAACTATGGTCTGATCCAGAGCCTTGTATTGGAGAGAGTCGCGTAATCTCTGTTCACTTCATGTTCAGGTCTTCTACATACACATCTATTGGTGAATAGTGACAAAGCACTGAACCAGGAAGTTCCCAGAATGCATTGGAGTCTATGAGGGTAAAGTGACATTTAGAGTTACATGAACCATCTGACCGGCCGCTGTTTCTGACCCCACATTGGCACAACTCTCTAATGCATGGCTCTGGTCTGATCTAATGCAGTGTTTCTTTAACTGTTTCATGTCAAGGAATCCTCAGAATAATATGTATGTGGCTGCGGACCCCCACCTGGGGACCCCCACCTGGAAGAAGATTTGTATAAAAAAAAAGAAAATAGATTCTCTCCACATGTTTTTTTACAACAAGGGTTCATATTTTAGATTGTAATAAGAGGAAAGACCAAATGAGTGTTCATTTAGAGATTTCAATGGTTAAAACGAAAGAAGGCAGTTAATGAAAACATTGTAACACTCATCTTTTCTCTTCGTTGTAAAGTGAAATATCCCTTTAAATTCACTGTACTAAATGTGTACAGTGAATTTAAAGGGATATTTCACTAATCAATGTCAATGTACTTCAATGCTTTCTGCCCTGTGCGCCAACAATACATCAACATTAAATTATATTAATACAATAAAATTTGAATTTGTTCTTCATAGGGGGAGGGGGTTTAACCCATTTAGACTGGGAACGCATTATTACGCATTATTTAGTGCTTTAACTATTGAAAAATAGCAGATATACAAGCTCACAGCGTGGCACTCGTGCCATGCAGCAAGCTTGTAGATCTGCTATTTTAGAAAAATCGTGAAAATGTGTGCAAGTCTCTGAACATTTCAAATCCTTCTATGTTTCTATGTCAGTGGTGCTCAAACTTTTTCATGTGAAGGACCCCCAAAATGATACGTATTTGGCCACGGACCCCCATCTCAACATATTTAGTACCCTCCACCTTGGGCCCTGGTAACTCAGTGTCGCCACCATGGTAACAGTCCCATGCTGAAACAATGCCCCACGGACATCACTGACTGACATCACTACAGTGCACACATTTGAAGATGACATCACAGACTGGCCTGGACAAACACCATATATGGGCATAAAAGAGAGCCAGACAGACAGATGGATACAGCAGGCCTTGCATAACTGGACATCAATGGTGACTATTGTGCCCATCGGTCACCGGTCTGGGTTCTCCAAGTAACATCACCCCTGGCACAGATTTAGCCTCAAAACTAGAACAGGCTATTTTATTATCACTGATTCGTTGGATACCATTTTGTCCAAAGTCCATGTAGTCAGGGAAAATTAGCTGTCAAATCTGGGAATAAATTCCTTACCAAACAATGTATTCGCCAATGTGTTCGTAAAGGTGTCTAGTAACATATCTAACACAGATTGAAATTCAACATCCCTAGCAAAATGTTTGACAGCTATAGGGTCTGGGTCTCATTCACTTACTATACACTGTACTATAAGGGAAAAAATTACTCCCAAAAATATGCTTTAAGTGGGATGTGAGGGGTTTAACTAGGTGTTTTTTAATTATTCTGAATCCATTGCAAGCATTTGTTTTGCACAAAAAACATTCCTTGGGCCAAAAATGGACCCCATACAACTGTGAAAAGTGATGACTCATCACTAAACCATCGTTTTTTGGGGCTGTGTGTTCAGCTGTTTTCATTTCGATATACTTGGATTTTTTTAAGTCAAAAACAATATTTCGATGCAGTTTACTATATCGTTACACCCCTAGAAACTACTTCCATCTAATTAGCAGAGCCCATAATGGGAGGCCAGCTCCGCTGACTCCAGGTACTGTAAAGGAGAGGTGTGTCGTCAAAGCTCAGCACTTCATCACAGCCACACACTCTTCAAACCCCTATCTTGGATCACATGACCACATGGGGTGGCAGCCTGCATTTACAAACCATTGTAAACAATGGAACTTTGGTCCGAAAATATGAGTTCTGTTCAACCAATTTCTTTTGACAACATGGGCAGATGACAACATCCCCAAAATGATTCAAAAATCCACATCCACATTATTCATGGTAGTTAGGTTGCAAAGTTACTCTGTACAAAGACTTGCTACAGTATCTGTGCAGACTAGTGCTTGCTCTGCCATCATATTAACTTACTGCATCGTGACTTTTGCATCAGGAACAATTTAACAACAACTAGTTAATATGATGGCGGAGCAAGCACTGCACAGATAGCAAGTCTTTGTACACGGGAGAGTGTTTTCTGCTGGTGTTTCAGTCCAAGTGTATCAAAGGGTGCGTTCGGAAATGCGCACCGGGTCTGGTTAGGGTTAGGGTTAGTTTTAGGCATAGTTTTACTGAGGTTAGGGTTAGGGTTAGGATTAGGGTTGGGTTTAGGTACTCGCTACACTAAGCACACACCCAGTACGCATTCCGAACGCACCCTTTGATACACTCGGACTGAAACACCAGCAGAAAACACTCTCCCCTTTGTACACAGTAACCAAACTTACCTTGAATATCATTACCGTGGATTTAATCAATCCGATTACTGTAGCCCTTCTATTTAATCATTTTGGGGATGTTGATGTTGTCATCTGCCCATGTGTCTATTTGGTCAAAATAAAATGGTTGAACAGAACTCATATTTTGGGACCATCGCTCCATTGTTTACAATGGTTTGTAATGCAGGCTGCCACCCCATGTGATCCAAGATGGCTGCGGTGTGAATAATACCTTGCATCACTCTGTGTGATCTCTGTTAAAGTCATGATTGATTAATACAGCGCTTTTCAAACCTTTTCATGTCAAGGACCCCCACACTGACACCTATCAGCCCGCAGATCCCCATTTGAAAAGACATGCCAGGGACGGGTCCCCCCCCCCCCCCCCCCAAGAGAAGATTCTTACGGCTCTGGCAGTGATTTACAACCATTTTAATTTCATTAAGGACCCCCAATTTGACATGCATTTTAGGCTACAGACCCCTATTTAATGGTATTTAATCTCGATACAGTATAAGAACCCAATTCATGTAAAATCAATGTTAATTGACTTAAGAAAGTATACAAATGGAACCAAATGGAACCAAATGGAACCAAATGGGTCCATTTGGTTATGTTTGTACAATCAGAGTTACACCCATGAGGGTCCATTTGGTTCTTTTGCCTTTATTTTTGAATTATTTTCATTAATAGTTTTTTGTTGTTGTATTTTATTGTAACTGTGATATGGATCTGCCTGGGTCTGAAATAAAGATTGGATTGAATTGAATTGAATTGAATTGAATTGAATTGAATTGAATTGAATTGAATTGAATAACTATCATTATCTTATCATCCACTTGAATGGAAAAAGATATATTTTATCTGTTTATCTGGCCCAGTGGGAATGGGCCACCAGTGGTGGAAAGAGCACTGAAATGTTTTATTAAGTAAAAGTATCAATACTGCAATGTAGAGATGGACCTATTGCAAAATTCTTGGCCAATACCGATCCACCGGTTTTATGAAGGTCTGACCTGCCAAAACCCATTTTTCCGATACCGATTTATTTAGCTAAGAACTAGAAAATAGGGTTGCTCCAATAAAAACAAATTCAGGCCAAGTAGGCCTACAAGACATACTTCAATTTGAGTACCAATAAGCTAGAAGAACACTAATGCCAAATCAATCACAATAGTACAATATCCAAAATCACAGACAATATCCAGTCTAATATGACCGTCTGGACTAGGCAGGAGGAAAGCAGGTGACGCATGCTTTTTCCCCCCCTTCTTTTTAGAGACAACATTGACACAGGATTATGGAATATATCCTTACATTGCAAAGGTAATCAGCACCATCTGTATTCTGTAGGCTGCCACTAGACTGGCTGCTACTTGCTAATGTTTACTTTAGTCACAGGACCAGAGCATCATGCTGTGCAGTGCCATAGACACAATTGGCATAATTTTTTATATTGGCCGATTCCGATTTCCATCCCTACTGCAATGTACAGCTGTAAGTCCAGAATTCACATTTTACTTTAGTAAAAGTACAAAAGTATTGGCATCAAAATGTACTAGAGTAATGTAGTCATTATTCGTAGTGTCTCATTTCAAGTTTTCAAATCTATAAAAATCTTTTGAAAATAACAGATCTAAGCTCAAAATCTGTCATATCTCAACGCAATGTGAGCTTGCAGATCGGCTATTTTCAAATGGACAGGATGTGTGTTGATGTGTTGGTTGATGTGTGTTTCATAATAATAATCAATCTATAAAGTAACTAGTAGGACTAACTAAATAATTGTAGTGTATTAAATACAAGTTGTAAGTACAATATTTGGATCTGCGATGTAGTGTAGTAAGTTAAGAAGTAAAAGTATTGAACATTGGAAATACTCAAGTAAACTAAACATACATCAAACTACAGTACATAAATAAATGTAGGCCTACTTAGTTACTTTAGACCACTGCAATAATGTCCAGTTCATTCAATATCCAATCTATTTCAATACAGGCATTTTCATCTGCCTTATGAGTTGTTGTTCCCAACATTAAACACAAGGTGTCGCTGTTGCCTTGATCTTCATCTGCGCTAACTCCACTTGCTGTCTTTTTGTCCAGAGCCCAGCTCTCTCTTTAGATAAAAGTAAAGATGTCTTTTGTGTGTGTATATGAAATATATTCTGGTAGTGCACTAGAGCAGGGGTCTTCAACGTTTTCAGGCCAGGGACCCCTTAGTTGAGAGAGAGATGAAGCAGGGACCCCCACAACCTTTTCATATAGATTCCATCATTTCATTGTTTGACAGCACAATCATCAGTGTATTTTGGATTCATGACAATTTTCAGATATTTAACCACTTGAACCGTCAATACTTAATAAACTTGACCTTCACTCTGTACTTAGTCTACTCTTTTTTCCCCTCTACAACAAACCTTGTTGCCAAAAATAGCAGATCTACAAGCTCACACCGCCTGCAGTCCGAGGCGTTGTGAGCTTGTAGATCTGCTATTTGTGGCTACAGTTCTCAGAATATGGACGCTAGGGTTCAAGTGGTTAATATATAAAAGAAGAAAACAAAGTTCTGTTGAAGACTTCTTTTTTTTTGGGGGGGGGGGAAGTATGAGAAGAAATACATGAACGAATAAAGATAATTCATAAAGAAAATAAAAATAAAGAATCAATCTCAATTGAATTCTACAGACAGACCATGTGAAGCAGCAGAGGTTCTGTGTGAAGATAAAACAAAATAAAATAAAATAAAAATGTCTCAAACTAAACCTTTCTACAAGTTTTCCAGGTGCTTCTATGAATGCGTTCGTCCACGTTTCTGTGCACGCGTCTGTGTGTTTTGTGTTTAGAATCAATCGGCTGGTGTTTTATTACAAATCTTGGCTTTAATCAGCCCTGAAACATGACGGTCGTTTCTCACGATCGTCATGGATCCATCTTAACTTGCTGTTGAGCAGTTTAGCCAATTTGCCACGTACGTTTACACAAACGTTCACATTTAAAAAATAAAGTGCTTACTCAAGGCTCAGGGATGTCACAATATGGAACGCTCATATAGAATTACCCTTATTTACATTATTGTTTAATAAAAAGCATTTAAATTCGATCGACAGCCATTTTCTCTGATTTCAACTACGCGACCCCACCGTTTGGGATGTGTACTGCACTCTGATACATTAACACTTTCTTTAGAAACTGATCGGATTAAAATGGGTTTTATTAAACAATACAGGTAAATCTGCTTGAGTGTACCATATTAGGACATCCTTGAGCCTTCAATAAGCCCTTTAATTTTTAAATCTGAACATTTTTGTAGACGTTCGTAATCGTGGCAATTGGCTAAACTGCTCAACACCAGGTTAATGTCACCCCATGACGGTGGTGAGATACCACCGTGATGTTTTAGTGTTTGTGTTTAGAATAGGCTGGTATTTCAAATCTTGGTTTTAATTAGGATTAATTAAAATCACCTGTTGCTGGTTTGTTGGTTTTGTTAGATATATTTTTTTGGCTATACAAAATGAGTAGACATTAAAACACAAAGATATAGCTCTAAATGACCAGGTCTGAAACTAGCCTTGGAATGGAACCAAATGGATCCTTACAGCCACGGGTCTGTAATTCTGAGAATGTACAAATAGAACCAAATGGACCCTTAGAGCATTGGTTCTCAAAGTGGTGCTTGAGGGAATCCTAGGGGGTCCCTGCAGTTAAATAATACCGGTAGTTCCGAACCAAATGGATCCTTATGGCAGGGGTTCCCAAACTTCTTTGTCTAAGGGGACCCCATAAATATTTGTTTTAATCCGGGGTAGGCCTACCCCTACATTATAATTTTCACTCCCAGCACCTTATATTTATAGCATATCATTGTTGTTGGGTGGAAACCTTGTATGTCCAAAACCGTTCGTTTTGTATTTATCATCTATAAAATGTACTAAACTAGTGAAAACAGCAGATCTACAAGCACACAACGCCTCGCATCGAGAGGCGTTGTGTGCTTGGGTCCGTGGGCTAATAAGTGTCAAGTTGGGGGTCCTTGACATGAAAAAGTTTTAGAAGCACTGCCCTAGAGGGTCCATTTGGTTCCATTAGCTGTGGGAGACCTTAATTAAAACCTTTGAGTGAGAACCACTAGAACTAGTGGACTCCTGGGGTCATATTTTCACCCTGCTAAACCCTAAATCCCTAACATTCTTTGCCTTGTTTATCTATTTTTTTTTTACTATTTTTTTTTTTTTACTATAGTTCAAATAGCTGAGCTACAAGCTCAACGTGTCGATTTAGATCGGCTATTCGAAGTATTCTAAAACAAGGGTCTTCAACAGGGCGTCCGGGACCCCTAGGGGGTCCTCAAAGTTACTACAGGGGGGCCGCCAAATCTTTGTGTGATAGGATAATTATTTTAGATTAACAACTTGAACCCTCGCATGTCACGATTAGTAAAACTGGCAGACCCAAAAGCAGACAAAAACAGTCAAAGTCCAAGGGTGTTTATTGAAACAAAGGCTGGAGAGAGGGGGTCGTGGTGTGGGCCTGGGGTGGGCACAGCGTGGGCAGGCAGGCAAGGCAGCAGGCAGCGCAATCACTGAGGAGGAGCAGAGAGCAAAGTCAAAAATCACGAGAACAAAAGTCACAAGGATCCAAAACAGGGTTTCCAAAAAACACTAAAGTTGAGATTCACTAGAGCTAAATGCTAAAGTTAAACTGGCTAGTAGCGTTTCCACGCACGTGAGTTTGTGCAGCGATCTGGCATCGTGGGCAGAGCAGACCAAACATTTATAGACTCCCAGTGATGAGCTGATGGCAGGCAGCTGAGGATGATGAGGGAACTGGAACCAGGTGTGCCTGCTGGAAACTGGAGCCAAGCCGCCGCCCAAAACACACGCCCACTCACAAAGACACACACACATACATAGACAAACACAGACACTGACAGACTGTTGACATCGCATCCCTGTTCTGAGAAGAACTTTGGCCTTAAATCGCAGATCTACAAGCTCACAACGCCTCGCACTGCGAGGCGTTGAGAGCTTGTAGATCGGCTATTTTCGGCAAATAGGTTGGGTGTGGAGGTAAAAAAAAAGAGCCGACCAAGTACTGATCGTGATTAAAATGATTAAATGTCTGAAGAAAAAAAAAACACATTAACACAAATCCTATCGACTGATGACAGTGCTGTCAAACAAGTCTATGAATCTATCTATGAAATCCATGAAAATGTGCAACACAGTTTTATACAACATGTAGAGGGGGGGTCCCTGCTTCATCTCTCTCTCAGCTAAGGGGTCCCTGCTTCATCTCTCTCTCAGCTTAGGGGCCCCTGCTTCATCTCTCTCTCAGCTAAGGGGTCCCTGCTTCATCTCTCTCTCAGCTTAGGGGTCCCTGCTTCATCTCTCTCTCAGCTAAGGGGTCCCTGCTTCATCTCTCTCAGCTAAGGGGTCCCTGCTTCATCTCTCTCTCAGCTAAGGGGTCCCTGCTTCATCTCTCTCTCTCAGCTAAGGGGTCCCTGCTTCATCTCTTTCTCAGCTAAGGGGTCCTTGGCCTGAAAATGTTGAAGACCCCTGTTCTAAAATGTTTTTTTTCTTTTTTTTTTCTTTTTTTTCCTTTTTTCTAAATGGTAAAAGGCAAAGAAATATAGGGGTTTAGAGTTTATTTAGCATGGACTAAAATAGAGCTCCCAGTGTGTCATAGTGTCATAGTAGATACTGACACTCAACTGGGTCTTGTGATTAAAATAAGAATAATGGTGGTGTGTAAAAACGAAGATTCCATGATATATTCCATCATAATATGTCCATACATGGACTTGGCCTGTTCAGGCCAAGTCCATGTATGGACATATTCGACATAATATGATTTATTGATGACTCCTGCCTGTCTATGATTTGACCTTTTGGCCTGTAATTAATGTTCTTTTGCCTCTCTACCTCCAGTTCACAACACGTTTTATAAAAGGGCTCATTTTTGGTCACTGCATGAAAAATTGAAAATAAAATGTTAGCAGATATACAAGCTCGCACCGAGTGCCGCGCTGCGTGCTATTTTTGGAAAATCTTGAAAATTTGACCAGATTAAATTATAAGTGTCTTCTGAATCCTTCTAAGGTTTTTGAAAAACGCATGTTTTCTATGTCAGTGGTGATCAAACTTTTTCATGTGAAGGACCCCAAGAATTCCCTGTATTTGGCCACGGACCCCCAACTCAAAATAAGTTGTTCCAGGGACCACCCAGAAGCAAATATTTGAGTTACAAATGTTCATTTAAATGTATTTAAAGATTTACACACATTTCCAAGATTTTTCAAAAATAGCATCTACAAGCTCAGCGCGACGGCGCGCTGCACTCTGTGCCACGCTGTGAGCTTGTATATCTGCTATTTTTTAATAGCTAAAGCTATAGCTAAATTTTGGGATAATGGCCATAAGCTAGTTGTGATGCCCAAGCCAAGAGCTAAGGCATTGGCAAGCTGAACAGAAATATGTTGTTCAGTCAGTGCTTGTGATGATTGGTTCAGTCAGGATTGCTGTCAGAGCCCTGGACAAGGACACGATTTACAATTTAGGCGTTTAGTTGATGCTCTTAATTCATAGAGATTTACAATAAGCTAGGACAGCACATGGTTATACTGTATACATCAACACATCAACATTAATACCAAATGCATAGAAATAGTCATCCAACTAACTAAATTATAATGGTGTTGTTTAAAAACGTTCCACGGAAAGGATCAAATCTTGCCACGGACACATGTGTCCATGTATGGACATATTGATGACCCCGTTTATATCAGTTCCCACCATGCAACAGCAGCCACCACAGCTCCTGAACTGGTCATCCTCCCTGGGCTCAACCTCAGGGGCGTCAATTTGGTATGGCAGAGGTATGCAGCTGCCATACCCCATGGGTCCAGGGGGGAAGATAAAAGATAGTTCTAAATATGAATCCATGAATGTCTCTTTGTCTATCTGTGCGGGTTATTATGATGGTAAATTACAAATGCAAAATTTTACAAAATGGTCACTTTAACAAGGTATTATAATTATAATATATAGTTATATATTATAATACTTCTTCTTAAAATAAATATATCATGCCTGTTGCTAGGGTATGGCAACATGACTGGTGTCTTGCACGCGCGCAAGACACCAGTCATGTTGCCATACCTGAGCTTTTTCTGAACTGACGCCACTGCTCAACCTCCTTCGAGGAGAGGCTTTTTGGATTGAATTTCCACATATCGTGGCAGTAAACGTCCTCCTGATCACTGGGATCGAACCCTCCAAATGTGTGCATCTCTCCAGAAAGGAAAAAAAAATAACAAACTGGGTGCTCGGAAGAACGAAGATAAGTTTGGTGAAGGTGCTCTTTGGTGGGGAACTGAAGGATCAAATGAGGACAAAGAAAACCAAGGCACTCTTCTACATGTTAAAAAGCCTTCAATAAGTATTAGCTAAATCATAATTGGGGGAAAAAAAAGGTAAAAAATTGGATCACCCATGCGTTTCAGCTCTTTGAGCCTTCCTCAGGGTATGACCCTCAACAAACACATCCGTTTTATATAGACACAGATTACAAACCTGTCAGACAATGGAGACAAATGCACAGTGACCACTAGGTGGCCATGCAAAAAAAATGGTGAGCCATGGGTGTAAAGACAAAACGGAACAAGAAACAATACATTCAAAAAAGATAAATACCGCAATGAAGTAATTGAAAATACAAGAATATGCCCAAAAAAATATAAGAATCTGTTATTCACCTTCCAGAAAACAGAAGACTGGTCCAAATATATAGAACAGAAAATAAGTGATTGCAGTTAGGTACATTGTAAAAATGTTTAGCCTAGGGTAATCCAGATTACCTCTTCTGATAGCATATTTGTGCTCCGAAACTCTGACTTTTAGTCGTCTCTGTGTGCGACCGATATAAAAGCAACCACAGGGACACGGCAAGCGGTATACCACAAATGTAGTGTAACAGTTGACTAGTAAGACACCTCAGGGTGACATGCGACCTCAGGGTGACATGCGACCTCAGGGTGACATGCGACCTCGCCCTAAAGGGCGAGGTCTCGCTAATTCTTGGCCATCTGGCCAGTGATGTATATGGGACCAATTACTCATACCTGTATATGGAGACCCCTGCATGATAGTCAACAATGTTATGTCAAAACATGCCCATATAGAGAGCTTGTAGATTGGCTATTTTCGGCAAATAGGTTGGGTGTGGAGGTAAAAAAAAAGAGACGACCAAGTACTGATTGTGATTAAAGTGATTAAATGTCTGAAGAAGAAAAAACACATTAACACAAATCCTATCGACTGATGACAGTGCTGTCAAACAAGTCTATGAATCTATCTATGAAATCCATGAAAATGTGCAACACAGTTTTATACAACATGTAGAGGGGGGGTCCCTGCTTCATCTCTCTCTCAGCTAAGGGGTCCCTGCTTCATCTCTCTCTCATCTAAGGGTCTGATTCATCTCTCTCTCATCTAAGGGGTCCCTGATTCATCTCTCTCTCAGCTAAGTGGTCCCTGCTTCATCTCTCTCTCAGCTAAGGGGTCCCTGCTTCATCTCTCTATCAGCCAAGGGGTCCCTGCTTCATCTCTCTCTCAGCTAAGGGGTCCCTGCTTCATCTCTCTCTCAGCTAAGGGGTCCCTGCTTCATCTCTCTCAGCTAAGGGGTCCCTGCTTCATCTCTCTCAGCTAAGGGGTCCCTGCTTCATCTCTCTCTCAGCCAAGGGGTTCCTGCTTCATCTCTCTCTCAGCTAAGGGGTCCCTGCTTCATCTCTCTCTCAGCTTAGGGGTCCCTGCTTCATCTCTCTCTCAGCTAAGGGGTCACTGCTTCATCTCTCTCTCGGCTAAGGGGTCCCTGCTTCATCTCTCTCTCAGCTAAGGGGTCCCTGCTTCATCTCTCTCTCAGCTAAGGGGTCCTTGGCCTGAAAACGTTGAAGACCCCTGTTCTAAAATGTTTTTCAAAATGGTAAAAGGCAAAGAAATGTAGGGGTTTAGAGTTTATTTAGCATGGACAAACATAGAGCTCCAATGTGTCATAGTGTCATAGTAGATTAGTGTCAGACATGTTGTGAAGACAAGCTGCAGACTGACACTCAGTAACTGGGTTTTATGATCAAAATAAGAGTATAATGGTGGTGTGTACAAACAAAGATTCCATGATCATAATATGTCCATACATGGACATAATATGATTTATTGATGACTCCTGCCTGTCTATGATTTGACCTTTTGGCCTGTAATTAATGTTCTTGTGCTTCTCTGCCTCCAGTTCACAACTCTACTTCACATTGTGGCCTATATTGAACCCTAGGTCGTACAATCAAAGTGTTTTCCCCTGGCCTGGACTGCTAGGGTAGGATCTGAACACCATACAGTAGGCTGATGATGATGATGATGATGATGATGATGATGATGAGATGATGATGATGATGATGATGATGATGATGATGATGATGATGATGATGATGATGATGAGATGATGATGATGATGATGATGATGATGATGAGATGATGATGATGATGATGATGATGATGATGATGATGAGATGATGATGATGATGATGATGATGATGATGATGAGATGATGATGATGATGATGATGATGATGATGATGAGATGATGATGATGATGATGATGATGATGAGATGATGATGATGATGATGATGATGATGAGATGACATCTATTTCATTCATCCCTGAAGCAGCCTGTCAGCGTGTCCTCAGATTCCAATCCCGACCCTGACGACCTTTGCTGCGTCTCTCTCCCTATCTCTCCCCATTTCCTGTCAGACTACTGTTACTATCAAACAAAGGCATGAAAACATGTATGGAATCTTTAATCATGACCACAACACAGTTTTAGCTACTACTCCTACTAATGTTATCCGAAACTCACACAAAATGGTAAATATTAAAATATGTCTTGAGTCATATGATCAAAATGTATCCGTCAGATTTAGCCACTACCATTTCAATTGGTTTTGACTGCCTTCCAAAATGTTATATAAGTCCTGGGCTAGGCAACCCGGCCTGGCGGGGATCTGCGCTCAGTGGAGCGCTCTTTTCTAGTTGACTTCTCTGCTCACAGGGAAGGTGATGTCACTCACCTGACAACATTCTGAACATAGCAGAATGGACACACACCCAGGCACACGCACACACACTCACTCACACACACACACGCACACACACACACACACACACACACACACACACACACACACACACACACACACACACACACACACACACACACACGCACACATTGCAGGCACAGCAGGGTTCCCCAATAGGCGGCCCGCGGGCCATTTGCGGCCCGCGGGGGGCTACTGTCTGGCCCCCATCAACCCCAGTAATAATGGTGGTATAAGAGCAGCAACAACAATAGTATATCGTCGTTGTCGGGTGGAAATCTTGTATCTCAAAATGTGTACGTTCTTTCGCAAATCATACAAGGCCGTCGCACAAAAGTTGTGAAAACAGCAGATCTACAAGCACACAACGCCTCGCACCCGCGAGGCGGTGTGTGCTTGTAGATCGGCTGTTTTCACTAGTTTAAATAATTTTTAAAATGATAAATGCAAAACGAATGGTTTTGGACATATCTGACCTTATCTGAACTGTTGCTCGAATAGCGGGAACGCTGCCGTCGGCCCCTGCAATGTTGCAGCCCTCGGCTTGGTACCCTAGACATAATTCAATGTTGTGGCCTAGCTTGGTACCTAGACATAATTCATTGTTGTGGCCTAGCTTGGTACCCTAGACATAATTCAATGTTGTGGCCCTCGGCTTGGTACCCTAGACATAATTCAATGTTGTGGCCCTCGGCTTGGTACCCTAGACATAATTCAATGTTGTGGCCCTCGGCTTGGTACCCTAGACATAATTCAATGGTGTGGCCCTCGGCTTGGTACCCTAGGCATAATTCGGCCCTTGGGGAAAACTAATTGGGGAATCCTGATATACAGTATAGTAGAGCTTTATTTTTTAAATAATTCGTGATTATGAACCTGATTGACATCATAACTGGTTACATTCATGATAAGAAACAATATTTATTTATCATTATAAATAATGAGTGATGTCTGAACCTTAATGAGCTCATGACTACAGTGTGTTGTATGAAGATGAAACTTTCTATTGCACATATTCAGTGATTTCTGTGTTTTTAGTTGTTCTGACTTATGATAAACATCTGCACCAAACCAAACGCTACGCTCCATTCTGTGTCCTTTTGTCTTTTTAAACAGGTTATCTTTCCACCCTGCCTCCCTGAACGCACGTCACACACACCACGCCTGCCAGTGCTCTAAACCAATCACAATCTCTACTCATGTTGTATTTATTGACAGCTCCTGTGTGTGTTCATTTGAGAGCTTCAGTGAGGAATACGTCCGTCTGACTGCGTGGCTACGCGTGTGGTTAGTTTCTGCATACCTGCGCTGACACGCTTCTTACAACACAAGAACCCGCTGGTAAGACTTGATGAACTGAGGTGAAAGTATGGGCTCGTAGAATAGTAAGATTTAAGACCTTTCACATTTGGCCACTGTTTATTATCAGTGCTGTCTGTCATCTCCAAATGTACGCTGTCAGACAGACATCTGACGGACATTCTGTGGTTTATTTTATTTGTTAACGTTTGTGTCACATTGCTCTGTGTTGCATGCTGGCTGACTGTGGTTGAGGTGTGCTAATGATGCTAATGATCGTTTGTTGTTGGAAGAGACTAAAACACTGTTTTACTACCCGGAGGTTTGGCCTAACACAGCCACACATCATGCTGAGTGTTTGCTATGACAACACAGGCTAACACAGTTATATATCAAAGTGATGACGCGACACAATTATTATATTTACTTATATTACCGTATATAAATGCCAGGTCTGCTGCCATTCTTAGTTCTTTTAGATTTACCTTTTAGAACAGCCAGTTTGCTGCTGCCTTTAATAGTTATTGTTTCCCCCTTTTCTCTTCTGACTGATTTTCAGGCATGAATGGAAGTTAAGGTCATCCCCGAAGCAGCCTGCAGCGTTCGTGTCGGCAGTTTACAATCCTGATCCTGACGACCTTTGCTGCGTGAAAAAAAAAGTATGATTCTTATTTTCATAATTCACTTTCTGCTTGCCTTTTCAGGAGGTATAAATATAATGGTTATACAGGCTACTGTCAGTGCTGCACTGGAGTTATGGTGGCATATAGGCCTACACACACAGACGTGCCATGTCAAAACCTCACACGTCCTGCCATTGGCAAGACAGCAGAGTTTCAGGGGATTTGCAGAACATTGAGCTTGTAGATCAGATTGGACATAAGTGCATGCTTCCAAATGGCATTGGCACCTCCCTCGATCTGCCCCATACGGGGACTGCCCCATAGGTCCAACTCCTGTTGGGTCGAACAGCGTCAGCAGCAGTGGTGCGGCCGGAACCCCCGTTCCGTTAAAACATTTGGGGCCGGAACGGAGTTCCGTTAAGACGAGGAGAAGCCAGCTGTCAAAATCCCATGTTAAACCTGCCACAAACACACGTCCAGGAAGAAAACAATAGCCTATACCAAAGTCAGATTAACATACAGTAGGCAACACAAGTGTTACTAGTTATATTTTCTGATAAAGGGCTTCTAAATTATTCCCGTGGGTTTGTGTAGGTCAGTGTGATCCAGTCTGTTTGCGTTACAGTGTTTGTTTGACACGGAGCGCACGCCTCCTCACTGGCAAGTGAAAGCAGGATCACATTACACCCATTCTTGCTTCTCTTCATTGGCTCCCCGTCCGTTTTAGAATTGATTTTAAAATGTTATTGTTTGTTTTTAAAGCCCAAAATGGGCTGCCCCCCTTGTATTTATGCGAGCTCATTCATCCTTGCATCCCAGCAAGACCTTTGAGGTCTTGCTGTACTTGAATACACTACTTTAGTAAATGTACTTAGTTACTTTAGATAACTGGTTATAATAATATAATAATATTAATAATAATATGGGTAATAATATAATAAATATAATAATAATATATATATGCTTACCCTTCTGTATGGAACAATGAACAATATGAAGAGGCTTATTATAGATATTTCATTTAGGATTTCAATCATGTTTCATGTTACAGTAAGTGTGTTGCCTAATTCAGGTGTAGGACCTGTAGTGTTTTACTGTTCCAAAATGCATTTCAGGGGTTTTGGGGGGTTAGAGCCTCCCAATTTTTTTCGGCCGTGCAGCTTCGCCGCGCGGCCAATTTATGACAGTTCCGGCAAGAATTTCAAACCACTTTCACCCCTGGTCAGCAGGTTAGATAATCACCCACGTCACGGTTACTGAGGTTAGGGTTAGGGTTAGAGTTAGGCATAGTTTTACTGAGGTTAAGATTAGGGTTTGGGTTAGAGTTTGGTGGTCGATCTAGAGGGTGTTTGACCTAATGACATGACATAGCTCAGGGGTAGAGAAATCGACATTAGAGCACGAAGGGTTACCGAAAGGTTCCCAGTTCGAATCCGGGCTCCCCCTGAGTTAATGTCGAAGAGTCCTTGAGCAAGACTCTGAACCCCTTGCTCCCGGTGAGCAGGAGTGTGCCTTGCATGGTTTCCTCCGCCATCGGTGTATGAATGTGTGTGTGAATGGGTGAATGTACTGCACAATCTCTGTAAAAGCGCCTTGGACAAAAGCGCTATATAAATGCACCATTTACCATTTACCCCCCATACGCAATTGCTATGAGAACATAATGCTAACACGGTTATATGGCCTACGCTCGACCCAAATATTATCTTTATATTGGCCTACATAAACGCCAGGTCGGCTGCCACAGTTCTTTTAGATTGCCTTTTAAACCAACCTTGCTATCATTACAAAAACACCAGAACCACAGGGAACTCATGTGAAATCAGGTGCGTGTGTGCCAGGCACGTAGATCACTAGAGCTTTGTTGACAGTGTGTGTACCCCCCCCCCCCCCCCCCCCCCCCCCCCACACACACACACACACACACACATATCAGACTAGAAGAATGTTCAGAATGTGGCAGCGTCTCAAACCTACTCAGTGGCGTCGTCGTCTCACGCACAGAAAATACAGATTTAAAAGACTGTCAACACGTTGTGCTGTGAGGAGTTTTTGGTTTGTAGATTTAGTGATTTCCAGTGACAATGTTTGGTACGCAACCATGATGGAAAGATAAACGTGCACGGCATGGCAGCACTGTGTGTGCATGAGCGTCCGTGTGTGAGTGTGTGTGTGTGCGTGTGCCTGCGTGCAGAGATGGATTACCCAACGGGCACAATGGGCCCAGGGGCCCTGAGCCTCCGTGTGACTTTTACTGTTATTAATCTTTATTCATTCATGTCAATAAAAGAACCCCAAAAGTCCTAAACCATCATGATACATGTTACAGTAAGTGTTTAACCCATACATGGGCAACTGGCGGCCCGGGGGCCACACGCGGCCCCCACCTTCACTTAATGCGGCCCGCAGGCCGCAGGTTAATATTGGAATACTGATATATTATTGATTTCAGCTGTTACAATTCCAAACATGACCTGCTTTAATTCCGTCAGTCTATATATTAGTAGCTTAATGCCTAGCATAGTAGTATTACAATGTATTTTTTTATGTCCAATGTATTCGTATTTTAGGTTCATAAAGTTAACATGAGTATATAACTAAATGCGTTTGAAAATTAAATCAAATTGTTACATTTCAGGACTCCAATTAAAAATTAAAACAAATAATTCAGGATTCCAATTCAAAATAAGCAAAAATAGCAGATCTACAAGCTCAAAACGCATCGCAGCGCGATGCGTTGCAAGAAGTATAATGAATCATATTATTGGCCTATTGTTAGATTGTTAGATTGTGGCATAAAGAATACGTTGAAGGGTAGCACATTCAAATCATGCAATGTTATTTCATACAATTGACTTTTTCTTATTTTGGAAACAATTAAATTGCCCATATCAAACTGCAAAACATACATAATATAGTTCCAACTATTCTAAGCATTTCAGGGGCTCATTTTTGGGACATTAAAAACTATTTTGGAACACACCGCACAAGCTTGTTGCGACCGTCAGGGAACAGTTTACTATGAAAACCTGCAGCGTCTGTCACACTTTGCTTTCACATTTACTCTGGCATACAGTACTGTTGCCTAGCAACGTCATTTCAACTTTAAAACGCTCACACGACTTGGGCCTTTCCGGCCAATAGACGGTCGCTTCTTGTCCTTAGGGCGTCTTACTGGTATTACTATCCCTTTGAGGAGTAAATGTCCCCACAAAATGAGTGGGATGTGGGAAACACATTGTGAGGAATATGACGAGATGTGAAGAGGTGCTAGTTTTTGATTATGGACCAAGTTTCCCTATCATCCAGCTGGGCCCACTCAGTGCCAACATGCGTCCCATTCGTAAAGAAAACCTTGGTGTTATCTTTGATAACAAATTTAAGCTTGACAAGCAGATCAGCCTGGTTGTTAAATCCAGTTTTTTTTTTCCAATTAAGGCTGTTGGCCAGGATAAAGGCCGACAGGGCCGGATCTAGCCTTTAGCACTAGGTGGGGCAGGAAGAAATGATAGGGGGGGTCACCTCCAGCCCATGAAGCGGCGTGGGCTGAAAAGAAATGGGGGAACAACCCCCTTAAAACACCCGAAATGCATAGAAAACTAAGCATTTTGGCACAATTATATCTATAACACACAATACAAACAACAGGTCTTAGACCTATCTATCTCTCTCTCTCTCTCTCTCTCTCTCTCTCTCTCTCTCTCTCTCTCTCTCTCTCTCTCTCTCTCTCTCTCTCTCTCTCTTTCTCTCTCTAATATCTTACCAGTTTATCTATCCATCTACCTAGTTATAGCATAACATTTAAAATAGTTTAATATTTTTGAAATTTTAGATTTTTGCATGCCATCATGTTTGGTGGGGCAGACAGGGCATTTAGGGGGGCATTGCCCCCCCTTGCCTATGCCTAGATCCGGCCCAGAAGGCCGACCTGGAGAGGGACGTCCATGCTTTTATTACCTCAAGGTTTGATTACTGTAATGCCTTGTATGTTGGTATTGACCAGTCTGCTCTCAGGCGTCTGCAGCTTGTGCAGAATGCTGCCACACGCCTCCTCACTGGCAAGAAAAATCAGGATCACATTACACCCATTCTTGCTTCTCTTCATTGGCTCCCCGTCCGTTTTAGAATTGATTTTAAAATGTTATTGTTTGTTTTTAAAGCCCAAAATGTGCTGCCCCCCTTGTATTTATGTGAGCTCATTCATCCTTGCATCCCAGCAAGACCTTTGAGGTCGGCTGACCAGCGGCTCTTGATTGAGCCCGGTGCCTCTTGTAGGACCAGAGGTGACCAAGCTTTTGCTGTGGCCGGTCCCAAGTTATGGAATTCCCTGCTTTTTAATATTCGTTGTGCTCAGTCCCTTGGTGTTTTTAAATCTTTATTAAAGACCCATTTTTTCTCCCTGGCTTTTAACACTGTTTGACTATTGAAGCCTTGTATTTTCTTCTTTTTAGTTCCTCTGTTATGTTACTTGTTCAGCACTTTGGTTCAATCTGGGTTGATGTAAATGTGCTATATAAATAAAGTTTGATTTAATTTGATTTGATTTGATCAAAGATATTTTCTATAAAATGTCAAAGCAGCAGTTGGGTGATACATGTGACAGTCTCAAACTGATCTGGCAAAGGGATCTGGGTATGGATATTGAAGATGAACATTGGGAAGGACTAATAACAAATGCAGGACATGATAGATATTACTACACACCGACTAGCTTACAGAAAATGGGAATTTCAGAGAGCAATACATGTTGGAAATGCAAAGAAGAAGCTGGCACGTATATCCATATGATTTGGGAATGTCGCATGGTGCACCCTTTCTGGTGTCAAATTCTTGAATATCTATGGAAATGGGTGGGACTCACCCTAAATGAAAGAGATATGGGATAGTTTTATAACGTATATGACTCTTATATGAAGATGTGAAGCGGTTCCTACTTTTATTTATTTTTATTTATTTGTATCTGTAATATGTTGGACTGACTGTATGTATCTGTATGTTGTTGTGCTGCACTTTATCATAACAACATTTTGTACTAAGAAATTTTAAGTTCTGGTTCAGGTCACCTCTATAAATATTATTTTCCTCCGAGGCACCCCTACATCATATTCATAATTTTCACTCCCAGCACCTTATATGTATGCCATATTTTAATAACTTTACCTTTAGCAGTATGATGTAACTATGTTTTATCAATTTGTTCTTCATTATTATAAGATGATGACAACATCTGAACTAGAACGGAGCTCCATCGAGGTGCCAACTTGCGTCTTGTGCACAAGTAAGCCAAGGAAACATGATGGCATTTTTGCCATTATTCTCCCTGAGATTATGTTGTGAGGAAAACGTTGAGATAATAGACATTTTCATGGCACCCCAAGGTGCCCCGTCACCTACTTTGAAAACCCCTGGTTTACCTGATTAGAGTTATTATGCTTGATCTGTTTATCTGATCTACAAGCTCACAGCACGTGGCAGGGAGAGGACAGGGTTACTTGAGGACATTAGATCAGGTTGTAGATCAGATAAATAGTTTCAGGAAGGAGAACAGGTTCTGTGTTGATGAGAAAGTCTTAAAGCAGCAGGTGTGATGAACCACATGTCAAGCTGACAATGAGGGCAGCCGCACACATCTTAAGACAAATACATTAATGACGCCATGCAACGCATCATTGCAGTGCAATGCAGTGCCAGTACTAGTAGTTGTGTTCTGTAGCAAACTTTAGCCAGCATATTAGATTCATTATTTTACTCACCTGCTTAAGTAAGGGTGAGGATGAAAGAGAAGGTTTTGTTCCATATGCCTACATATTGTCTTGGTTTCAGAGAGCAGGGTAAATACTAACTTTTGCCCCAAAGTCTTGTGTTTATATTCCACTAATTCATGCCTGATCGTGGTGTTGTTGAGCGGTGGTCACACCGTCTCTTTAGCGTGACCGTGTGTATGCTTCTATGCATGTGTGTGTGCGTGTGTGTCTGTGTGTCGAGCTGTGTAGCTTGAGTGTAGCCGCGGCCGGGAGGTGAACCCAGGACCCCGACACCCCAGGCATGTGCGCTAACCTTCTTCTTCCTTCATTAGTAACCCTGTGTGTGTAGGCTGCACTGGTGATATTTAGGCCACTGCATGGCTCACACAGCATAACATATCAGATCTCATGACAGTTTGTGTGATTTTGAATGAACTTCATTTTCAGGCTGTGCTGACTGCCTTCAAATCCTGAGTTAAACACTGCTATAGCATGGTGTACGTGCGTGTGCGTGTGCGTGTGTGTGTGTGTGTGTGTGTGTGTGTGTGTGTGTGTGTGTGTGTGTGTGTGTGTGTGTGTGCGTAAAGTGTGCACAAAGCGTGTTGGAGAGAGATGTTTTTTTCTTTATCCTCCTCCTCTCGTGTTAAAACCTGTTTGGCTGAAACCAAAGTGGAGACAAACACATTCTCTCTCTCAGGTGAGGTTAGTTACACACGCCTCATCTCTCTCTCTCTCTCTCTCTCTCTCTCTCTCTCTCTCTCTCTCTCTCTCTCTCTCTCTTCAGGTTCAGGTGAGGTTAGGTACACACGCCTCATCTCTCCCCCCCCCCCCCCCCCCCCCCCCCCCTCCATATCACCTGAGGCAGTCAGTCAACAACTATGCTGCAGTTTAAAGGAACCTCCACATAAAAAACTTAAATATCACACTACTGGTTGAAGATGTGTAACAGAAAAACACAGGAGTGTGGCTTTAGATACAGTATGATATAATGTTAGTGTGTTGGTACATTCAACCATTTATACACCATAACAACTAGATGAACGGAACAGTCTGGACTCTGTGTTGTTTCATCATGTGGGATTAATGTTTACAGATTCATTTAGGGTAAGTTTTATTGATTAATATGGCATTACATTAAAATATACAGATTAATTGAGGGTAAGTGTTATTAATCAATATTGTATTCAATATGGTATTACATGTGGGATAGAAAAATACAGATTTTAATTTTAATTTTTTCAGGCTGAGAGATTTAAGCAGCAATGTGCAAAGACCTTATTAGTGTTATTAATCAGGTCTGGTTTAGAGGTAATCATATTATGAAGGTTAATGCTGTTTAAAGGGATATTCCACTTTCAAAAAAGCTTTTGGTAATTTTATCATCTAATCAGGCTTTTATGAACACCCTGAAAGGATTTTAATTTGCTGGATGTAAATGGGCCCTCCAGGCCCAGGGCCTCTCCCCAACCATGATAAAAAAAAATATTATTATTTTTCATTTTCCCAAAGAATTATTAAGAATAAAGGAAAGAATTTATCGAAAACACACGGCCTGCTCACGTATTAGCAGGGTAATAAGAGTCACCAGTTACAATGGATATGTGTGGAGAGAGGCCCTGGGCCTGGAGGGCCTGGTAACATTTACATCAAATATCTAAATATTGGGTGTTTTTATGAATCTATCATGGTTAAAATGAAGTTTGAAGTTACAATGGATATGTGTGGAGAGAGGCCCTGGGCCAGGGCCTGGTAACATTTACATCAAATATCAAAATAGTGAATCAAGCAAATTAAAAAATGTTCAGGGCGTTCATAAAAGCCTGATTAGACGATAAAATGACCTAAAGCTTTTTTGAAAGTGAAATATCCCTTTAAGTGTTTTATAGGACATTATGTCCTATAAACTTTTAGAGACGATAAGTGGTTTTAATATTATTAGAACAACTTGTTATCTTCTATAAAAGTTTGTTTAATCTAACGTACAAATGTTGAAGGATAATTTTGAATATTACTCCTCCCCTGAATAAATGCAGGATTTGTATGATGATGCATGATGATTAAGGTGACAACATCAGGCTCATTGGCTTATCCCTTTGCAATGGTAAACGCAATGTTGTGTAATGGCGTCTTCTAGCCTACAGTGGTTATCAACATTTTCAGGCCACGACCCCCAAAACAATCATATTTGAAATGGGACCCCCCCCCCCCCCCCCCTTGCCTCTAATTCTGCCTTGACAATTTGGCCAATGTTTAATTTATCCTTTTAGAGGTATTAAAAAGTCCTTAAATTGTCACTTTAGAAATGTGCAGATACCCTCTATACACTTAAATTTTATGTTGGTGTGTTTACTGTTGAGTGAGAAAACAATGTTGCACATTAAGTTAAAGGAGTAGTTCACCACTTTTCAACCTGTCTTCATATAATAGGTCCTCACTAATGTTCATAATAAAATATCAATTTTTTTTCTTCTACTCAGTCCAAGTCTCCTAGGAGAGCTGTGGGAAGTTCAGAATCCATTGTCTTGTGACATCATCATTTAAAAAAAAAAAAAAAAAAAAAGAAGAAAATCATCAATATTTATGAAAGAAATATTTAGATTTTTATTATCTTGAGAACAATGGCTTCCACTTTAAAATTGCAACTTTTCAGGAATAGAAAGCCTGCAGTTTCTATAAGCTGGATTGGCAATTGATGATGTCACAAGATGATGGGTTTCTGACCTGCCCACAGCCCTCCTCTGAGAAAAAAAAAAAAAAAAGCTATTTTTGAGTGAGGACCAATTATATGAACAGCGGTGGAGTGCCCCTTTAATCATCTGGGAATCCCCCCGGGGGGGCCCGACCCACAGGTTGAGAACCACTGTTCTATACCAGTAAGACTCCCTAATCGGGAGATAAGCGACCGTTGGTCGCTTGTCTCCACAAATCGGGCAAAAATGTGTTCTTCCAAAATCTTCCTGATCCATGTTGATGACATGAGTGTAGACAAACTGTGTAGTGATTTTCGTGATTTTAGGGCAAAATCTGTAGGAGCAGTGTCCAAAAATGTGTTTTTAAAAATCGGCCTGAAGGTGGCGCTATATGGGACAGATTGATGTTGATGGGATTTTTTATTTTTTTTTTATTTTTTTATTTGTTTATTTAGACGGGACAATGCATATTAATGAACACTACATGAATGCAATGTAAATAAGCCGGAATTAGCAAGAATGCTAAATTTCATCCGTAGTCCCCACATGAAGACAAAACAATACATACCAACAAACAGTAACCCTACATTAGGAGAGGGCGCCTAAGAACATACATACAAATACTATTTTTCCTGAACCAAGAAAAAACAACAACAAAACAACACATATTACTAACAGTACCCTACATTAAAAAAGGATAGTTAAAAATATACGTACATGGCATGAGCTGTACTCTTAGAACTATACATGGTCACAGGTTTGATTGTCAACTAACCATTTTTTTAGATTGAACTTGAAGGATGGAAATGACAAACAGTCTCTTATTGTTAGAGGTAGGTCATTCCAGATTGAACATCCCTGCACTGAAAGGGTGTTTTTTCCAAAAGCGGTTACCCGGTACGGTACTTCGCAATCCCCTCTAGTGATTGCTCTAGTATTGAGTCCTCTATCAGGCTTCCTTTTTATGAATTCCTTTAGGGGAGGTGGGCATAGACCATTTAGTGTCTTATATATGATACTGACCTGTTTAAAAACCTTAAAATTAGCGAAACTCAAAAAACGGTACCTCTGAAGAATATTACAATGGTGATATGAGTGGGGTTTCCTATCGAATACCTTAAGCGCACTCTTATATAGCTGTATACATACTGTGTAGCGATTTGTGTGATTTTAGGGCAAAAACTGTAGGAGCAGTGGCCAAAAATGTGTTTTAAAAATCGGCCTGAAGGTGGCGCAATATGGGACCGATCCAAGTTGATGAAATGAGTGTAGACATACTGTGTACCGATTTGCGTGATTTTAGGGCAACAATTGTAGGAGCACTGTCCAAAAATGTGTTTTGCAAGAATCGGCCTCATGGTGGCGCTTAGAAGAGGGCCATGTGAGAAATGAGGGGTGGGGTCTCCGCGTTGCCTTGGCGGACGAATAGGTACCGGCCCCGGCTCTCCCGGACGCTCCTAGCCCGAGTTACGGCATTTTATGTGAGCTGCAGTGGAGGGGGGTCCTCCACTGGGGGCGTCACCACTTTTGCATCCGTTCTGGAGCACCAGGAGTGGGTGGTCCCCGGGAATTCCCCGTGAGCAGCCCCGTTGGGGTGGTCATTGGGGTGGTCATTTGGTCATTTTTGCACATTTGGTAATTTTTTACACCTGGGGGTCCCCCAGGGACCTTGGGGTCCCTGGAGCTCTGGGGGTCCTTGGTTGTAGGTTTGGCAGGTAAGGAGTGTGTGTGCAAAATTTGGCATGGATGGGGGCAACGGTTGTGGAGATATGAGCAGGGCAAAAGTGTGACGTGTGACGTGTGACGGACGGACAGACAGACGGACAGACAGACAGACAGACAGCCGGTGGAGGTTTTGGTAGTAAATGCGACCTACGGTCGCAACAACAACGTGCCTCGTGACTTTGTCTAACACACAAACACACACACACACACACACACACACACACACACACACACACACACACACTCACATGCGTGCGTGCGTGGGGGGGGGGGGGGGGGGGGGTTCCCAAGACAGTCCCCTCAAGACAGTCCCCTCAAATCCTGATAGAGATCTCCATATGGCCATATCAGTTGGATTGCTGGTGTAGTGCGAGGGCCGAGCTCTAGTTTGAGGGCCCCCTTCCTGAAATTCTACATTTGAATTGAAGTGATGCCCCCTCAGTCAAGACTAAAAACACAAACCTTCTACTTTTCAATTTATAGTAAATTGGATGCAGACAAACCCACCTACAGCAGAACAATGGAAACTAAAAGTTAAGCAGATATACAAGATGGAACATAATGACAGCCCAGCTACAGTTAAAGCTTGATATATTTAAGAAAAAATGGGTTATAGCGTCCGAGTATATATGGAAGCCGAAAATAGGGTCTCTCAGAATAAAAAAAAAAAAATCACACCCGTGTGAACTGAGCGGTGGTTCCCCCCCCCCCCCCCCCCCCTTCCCCCCTGTGTGTGTGTGTGTGTGTGTGCGCGCGCGTGTGTGTGTGTGTGTGCCTGGTCTGGCCTGGCCTGAACAACAGCGCCCCTCCCTTAACATGTGTGGTCAGAAAAGGTTACTGCAGGCTACAGACAGACAGACAGACAGACACGCAGACAGACAGACCCACACACACGGCCACGTATAGGAGCGTTGTGACCACCGCTCAAAAAAAAAAAGAAGAAGAAGAAGAAAAAAAAGATCACCGGTAGAGGGGGCTAAAGAGCTCCCCAATCCTTTCCTCAAGGTAGATGTATTTGTGTGGGTTTATGTTTTTATATTTTGCAATGTTTGTTGTAATGTTTGTTTGTAGTGTTTATGGATTTCTTTTTGTTTTGTTTTGTGTCATGTATGTAAAAAAAAAAGGAACAAAATGTTTTTAATGATGTTGACCGTGTCATGTATACATGTAACAAACTGGAAATAAAAACAATTAAGTTAAAAAAAAATAGTGTTTAGACGAGGGGTGGGCAACTTTGATGATGGTGAGGGGCACTGAGGGCCACTATATTTCCACACTCACTCCAGAGGACCACATTGCATGTATTGTCAAAAATAGCTGATCTACAATCTTCTAGCTCAGGGGTCTTCAACGTTTTCAGGCCAAGGACCCCTTAGTCGAGAGGGATGAAGCAGGGACCCCCACAACCCTTAGATACCATATGGTTTCATTGTTTGACAGCACAATCGTCATTGTATTTTGGATTCATGTCAATTTGTGTTTTCAGATATTTAACCACTTGATCAGTCAATACTTAATAAACTTGACCTTTCACTCTGTACTTAGTCTGCTCTTTTTCCCCTCTACACCAAACCTCTTTGCCGAAAATAGCCGATCTACAAGCCTTACAGCGCAAGGCGTTGTGAGCATGTAGATCTGCTATTTTCAGTGTTGTATAAAGTACTGGAAACCCATACTTAAGTAAAAGTACCGATATTCCACTTGAAAGTTAATCAAGTAAAAGTAAAAGTCACCGATAATATTATTACTTAAGTAAAAGTATGAAAGTAGCTCTCATTAAATGTACTTAAGTATCAAAAGTACATAGTGTTAAAATGTACTTAAGTATAAAAGTAAAAGTAAAAAGTACAAGTACAAGTACAAGTAAAAGTACAAAAAATATTTTCAAAATGCCTACAAAAAATTAAGACCAAAAATTGACAATTCTCAAAGTGTATTATTATTAATAGGTTGGAACATTCAGTGACCCCTGGATACCAGGGGCACAAGCACACACCTACAGTAAGAACAAAACATTTTGATCCTACGATGCAAAGGTTCAAATAGCACTGGGGCACCAAGTTCCCCAAAGCTATTTGAGATGTTTATAGATTAGAATCTTTACACACCTGCTTCCGATTAATTAATTATATAATTCCAGTTCACTGTTATGTAGCCTAGGTGACAGGTCATTTCAATTAAGCTCTCACTCCAGTCTGTGCTTTTCTGAAAAGAGTCAAGCAGCTCCCTATAGTTTAAACTAGGCTATAAAATGACACAGTATAATGGATCTTCAGACAAGAAGTTAATTGTGAATGAAAACGTAGGCCTGTGCTTTCTTATTGTCACCTCAAAGTAAACGCTGGATTATTATTTCTTCAAATTGACTGGATTCAACCTGGATCACACAAGTAATGAGGTAACATCCAGCGTGTGAGCCATACTTTATATGCGTTGGTGCATGCTTAAAAAGAACAGATCTAACTAACAGGATGCTATAGCTTGCAGATCTGTTCTGTTTAACCATGAGTTCTGCACCGCACACGATGACATCTTACTGCCGTCCCAAAAACAATGTGAAGAGTTTGACTCATGCATGCACGCGAAAAGAAAAGAGAGAAAAAAAAAATCCTAATCCTAAAGAAAAGCCAAGACATTTCTGTGTGGTCGTTTGGATGGAAGTCATGTGCGCGCAGTTCTCTCATTCTCCTCCCGTGTTATACACAAGATGGTGACCTTACTTTTATTTGTGACAGTATTTGTGTCAAAACAAACAATGATCACCGTGTTCGGAGAGCGACCCCTAGAGTCACCGCACAAGATGGGTCACCAGTTTCCATGTAGCTTCCCTGTGAGCCGTCACCGCAGCGCCGGCTCACAGCGAGAAGAGATGATACAGTATGAGACAGACTGCTATGATATTAAGATTTTCGATTTGTAGCGAGTAACGAGGTGTCCAATTTTAATGTAGTGGAGTAAAAGTACGATTTTTTCCTTTTAAATGTAACTAAGTAAAAGTAAAAGTTCAAGGTTGAAAAAATATAAATAAAAGTACAAATTCTCAACATTTGTACTTAAGTACAGTAACGAAGTACTTGTACTCCGTTACTTTACAACACTGGCTATTTTTGACTAAGGTTCACAGAATATGGATGCTAGGTTTCAAGTGGTTAATATAAAAAATCAAACCTCGGTTCGAAGTGGAGCTGTGAATTTGAGCAGTTCCAGATCTATGTTTTTGATTCTATGGGCGGTTTGCACCAAAAGGGATTAAATAAATCTTAGTTTAGGGTTAATCAAGGTTTTGTTGATCTAGGTTTTATTTTAAATCTAGGTGCGTTGCACCACTTAAATTTAAGCATTGCTTAACAAATCTGTGATTAAACCCCTTAACCTGTGATTAAAACCATAAACTGATTAATTCATGGTTTAAATGTCCTCCATCTTGGATTTCGATGTAAACAAACTTGAATATGCTATTGGGCTATTCTCTTGAGCCTAATATCATTAGCGTTACTTTTTTTAATCACTTCTAGGAGAATGTGGGCAGGCCTATGTTAAGAAGAGCGCCTGCAGCCAAAACAAAACAAAAAATATAACGCTCGGACGCTACACCGTGCGGTGCGGTGCGGCGATGCGATGCGCGGCTAGAAAGGAAGCAAGAAAAGACCACAGTTTTGATCATTCACATTTGAGTCAATTATGAAGCGATTTCGAAAATTAAAACGTCTCCATGTTGCTTGGGAAGTCCACAAGCTTCCATAACAAATGTCTGTATTATGTCCCTGTAAATATTTAAATGTTCGCTAATTTAAAATAGCCGATGTACAGTACTACAAGGATGTATTGAAGACAACAATATGATGGGATGTTTGTTTTCAGCTGTGAAACACTGTCTGCAGTTTACAGATGCAAGCCTGCAGGGCTTCCCTCACAGGAGGGGGACCCCCATTCATGTCAATGGCATGTTTGCATTTAAACCACCTCTACAGCAGGTTTAAAATGAATCCCTTACTGATGTTTAAATCAAAGTTTAAAGTAGTGGTGCAACAGGATTAACAGTAATCCAGGTTTACAGTGAAAATTCAAACCAAGATTAAAAGGATGGTTTAAAACTAAACCTGATTAATGAAAACTAGATTTAAGGTTTGGTGCAAGCTGATTAAAAGATAAACCTTGATTTAAACCAGTTTAAGGCTTAAACCGTGTTGGAGCAAGCCGCCCATGTGTTTTAGATCTATGAATTCTATGTGTTTGATCTATAAATTATGTGTTCTAGTTCTATATGTTTTAGATTGATTCTATGTGTTCTAGATCTATATTTTTACATTCTATGTCTTCTAGATCTGTGTGTGTGTGTGTGTGTGTGTGTGTGTGTGTGTGTGTGTGTGTGTGTGTGTGTGTGTGTGTGTGTGTGTGTGTGTGTGTGTGTGTTGTGCGTGCGTGCGGTCGCGCATGCGCAAATCCTGTTCAAACTCAACGAGACCATTCTCACTTGACGGTGTGGACACACATTGCTCCACACAGCTCCAAAAAGGAGGAAAAAAAAGCTTCTATCACACAAAGATTTGGAGGACCCCCTGTGGTAACTTCGAGGACCCCCTGTTGAAGACCCTTTGTTCTAGCTGATCTTCTAGATCAGCTATTTTTTCATTTATTTTATTGGAATCCTGAAAAGTTTTCTATTTTTTTATTTCACATGCATTTATTTGTTCTTATGTTATCTTTATACTGGTCATTAAGCTACAAAAATAGACTATATATAGACAAATATAAAAGTAATTAAAGCGGTTAATTTTTCCATGTTTTGAATTGTAACAGCTGAAATCAATAGTATTCCTATATCAACCTGTGGGCCGCATTAAGTTGGGGGCCGCCAGTTGCCCATGTATGCTTTAGACAGACAGACAGACAGACAGACAGACTTCAGCTGCTCACCCCAGTGTTGTCAGCTAGCACCAGCTGTGTGTGTGTGTGTGTGTGTGTGTGTGTGTGTGTGTGTGTGTGTGTGTGTGTGTGTGTGTGTGTGTGTGTGTGTGTGTGTGTGTACTTCTCCATGTGTGTGTGGCCATGCGTGTGTGTGTGTGTGTGTGTGTGTGTGTGTGTGTGTGTGTGTGTGTGTGTGTGTGTGTGTGTGCATAAAGCACGGTGGAGAGAGATATTTATCTGTGTTTATTCTCTCCTGTTAGAACAGATACCAAAGTGGGAAAACAACTCTCTCTCTCTCTCTCTCTCTCTCTCTCTCTCTCTCTCTCTCTCTCTCTCTCTCTCTCTCTCTCTCTCTCTCTCAACTACCTCTTGTCTTGATAGTTTAAACATGACGTTAGGGCCGCTATGCTGGATAACAAGCTTGATAAGCCCAAAGCTTATTGATACCTGGTAATCAATACATTTGTTATGGGGTTTTGTCGTGGAGCCTTGTTTCCAGCTCCATCCCTAGTAGTGGCACTACTAGTGACTCCCAGGAGTACTAGCAGCACTAGAAATGTTCAGATACCCTCTATCTATATACTTAAACTTTATGTTGGTTTGTTTACTGTTGAGTGAGAAGACAATGTTGCACATTAAGTTAATCTGGGGACCCCCCAAAATAATTTGGGAACTCCCCTGAGGGTCCCGACCCACAGGTTGAGAACCACTGCTCTAGGGTGCCACGGCCCCCACTTTGAGAAACCCTGGGTTAGAGCGCTATAGAGACACTGGATCATTGAGAAACCCTGGGTTAGAGCGCTATAGAGACACTGGATCATTGAGAAACCCTGGGTTAGAGCGCTATAGAGACACTGGATAATTGTCTCCACCAGCCGAAGGCATGGGGGAGAGTATGTTTTCCCCTTCGTCCGTCCGTGTGTCCGTCCGTGCGTCCTCGCAGTTTGTGACCACCTAATCTCAGTCGCCGTTGGCCCGGTCGCTACCAAAGTGAGCACACACATTCCCTGGATGCCAATTCAGGCTTTTGCAAATCCCGCCCCATTCTGCCCTGTTACTATGGTGGGACATTAACCCTGGGCAGATTGTTTTTATAGTGGCAGTGAATGGGATTTTTTTTATTTTTTCATAGCCTCATTACAGCTATATAAAGTACCAAAGGAAAAACATCTAGGTGATATTAATAAAAAGGGAAGACAAAGGTACAGTAGTTACATTGCAAAACAGGGGGTTTCCCCGAAAATATATTTTTTAATTTGTTTAATCCCAGTGGGACAGAATCACCCATTGCAGATTCTTTTATAGTGGCAGTGAATGGGATTTTTCATTTTTTTCATAGCCTCATTACAGCTATATAAAGTACCCAAAAACACATCTACGTGATATTAATAAAAAGGGAAGAAAAAGGTACAGTAATTACATAGCAAAACAGTAGTTTTCCCCCGAAAATATATGTTTTAATTAGTTTAATCCCAATCAGAAGGCTGACAAACGGTGAATTCAGAACCTCTGCCATTTTTCAAATGGGCCTGTTCTAGCGCCACCTAGTGGCCGATGTTCGCAAAACACATTTCTGTACACTACTCTTACAGATTTTGTCCAAAAATTCTACAAATCGGTAGGCAGTATCTCGACAGTCATGTGATCGACACGGATCTGTCCGATTTTGCATATTCCATCCTGATTGGCTAAGATTGGCTTCCAAATTTTGTAGAATTGAGCCATTTTGAACAAAATGCCTCAAATAACAAACGCAAAGTGCAATTATCATGAAATCGCACACACACGTTCCCACTAGGCAGAGGAAGAAAAAATGTTTGTGTGTGTGTGTGTGTGTGTGTGTGTGTGTGTGTGTGTGTGTGTGTGTGTGTGTGTGTGTGTGTGCGTGCGTGCGTGCGTGCGTGCGTGCGTGCGTGCGTGCGTGCGTGCGTGCGTGCGTGCGTGCGTGCCGTGCGTGCAAGCTTTTTGCGACCTTCAGGGAGCAGTTTACTATGAAAACCTGCAGCGTCTGTCACACTTTGCTTTCACATTTACTCTGGCATACAGTACTGTTGCCTGGCAACGTCATTTCAACTTTTAAATGCTCACACGACTTGGGCTTTAACGGCCAATAGGGACGCGCTGTATTACAAGTTTGTTGTTTCCGCACGCCCTGTTGGTCGCTTCTCGCCCTTAGGGCGTCTCTCTGGTATTACTATCCCTTTGAGGAGTAAATGTCCCCACAGAATGAGGGGCAGCCGCACACATCTTAAGACAACTACATTAATGACGGCATGCAATGCATCACTGCAGTGCAATGCAGTGCCAGTACTAGTAGTTGTGTTCTGTAGCAACCTTTAGCCAGCATATTAGATTCATTATTTTACTCACCTGCTTAAGTCCCTTACTTAAGCATGTGAGTAAAAGGATGAAAGAGAAGGTTTTGTTCCATATGTCTACATATTGTCTTGTTTTCAGAGAGCAGGGTAAATACTAACTTTTGCCCCAATGTCTTGTGTTTATATTCCACTAATTCATGCCCGACCGTGGTGTTGTTGAGCGGTGGTCACACCGTCTCTTTAGCGTGACCGTGTGTATGCTTCTATGCGCGTGTGTATGCTTCTATGTCTGTGTGCGTGTGTGTCTGTGTGTGTGTCTGTATGTAGCCTGAGTGTAGCCGCGGCCGGGAGGTGAACCAAGGACCCCGATATCCCAGGCATGTGCGCTAACCAGTCAGCCAAAGAGCCAGGCTCGTTGGCAACAGCCAACCCACCCACCGTATAGCCTATGAGTACCACTGGGTGACCAGAGAGGTGCTGTTGAGCAGCTCTGAAATGTAACAATTAATGGACACCACCGCTCAGTTCACACTGGTGTGATTTTATTATTAGCTTGAGTGGACGAAGCCAAGTCATTATTGGATTTCCAAGTCATTATCTATTGGCCCGGGGGCCAATAGAACTCTGTTTCCTCTCAAAACGCTGGGCATTTCAAAACAAGGGTCTTTTTCATTGGATAGAATGTGATCATTCAATCACACTTTTATTTTGAAATCCTAGCCTACTACTGAAAACAGAAGCAGCAGCCACCAGGCTACTTAAATATTTTCTCAACTGTATTTGAATATCTGCCGCCCGCTGTTTTTTGAGCGGTGGTCACACCGTCTCCATAGCGTGGCTGTGTGTGTATCCGTGTATGTATGTATGTATGTATGTATGTATGTATGTGTGTCTGTATGTAGCCTCTGGTGTAGCCTCAGTACCCCTGGGTGACCAGAGAGGTGCTGTTGAGTCTAGCCTGCCCTGAGCATCAACTGCAATAGCAGTGGTGGCACACACACACACACACACACACACACACACACACACACACACACACACACACACACACACACACACACACACACACACACACACACACACACCACCGCTCACTTCAAACTTGGGTTTGATTTTTCTTCTTATTCTTCTTCCTTCATTAATGCTGCACTGGTGATATTTAGGCCACTGCATGGCTCACACAGCACTGATCAGAACTCACTCAGATCACTGCATGGCTCACACAGCATAACATATCAGATCGTGACAGTTTGTGTGATTTTGAATGAACTTCATTTTCAGACTGTGCTGACTGGCCTTCAAATCCTGTGTTAAACACTGCTATAGTGTGTGTGTGTGTGTGTGTGTGTGTGTGTGTGTGTGTGTGTGTGTGTGTGTGTGTGTGTGTGTGTGCGCGCGCGCGCAAAGTGTGCATAAAGCGTGTTGGAGAGAGTTGCTTTTTAAATACACAATATTCATCTGTCTTTATCCTCTCTCTCGTGTTAAAACCTGTTTGGCTGAAACCAAAGTGGAGACAAACACATTCCTTCTCTCAGGTGAGGTTAGTTACAGACACGCCTGATCTCTCTCTCTCTCTCTCTCTCTCTCTCTCTCTCTCTCTCTCTCTCTCTCTCTCTCTCTCTCTCTCTTCAGGTTCAGGTGAGGTTAGGTTCAGACCCCATCCCCCCCTCCATATAACCTGAGGCAGTCAGTCAACAACTATGCTGCAGTTTAAAGGGAACCTCCACATAAAAACTTAAATGCCACACTACTAGTTGTAGACGTGTAACAGAAAAAATCAAACCCAAGTTTGAAGTGAGCGGTGGTGTGTGTGTGTGTGTGTGTGTGTGTGTGTGTGTGTGTGTGTGTGTGTGTGTGTGTGTGTGTGTGTGTGTGTGTGTGTGTGTGTGTGTGTGTGTGTGCGTGTGTGTGTGAGCCATACTTGCTCACTCAGGCTGCCACTGGTATTGCAGTCGATGCTCATGGTAAGCTAGACTCAACAGCACCTCTCTGGTCACCCAGAGATACTCAGGCTACATACACTTCAGGCTACATACATACAGACAGACACACACACATACATACCTACACGGATACACACACGGCCACGCTATGGAGACGGTGTGACCACCGCTCAAAAACACAGGAGTGTGGCTTTACTTTGACACCACAACAACTCAGTGAAAGGAACAGTCTGGACTCCGTGTTGTTTTATCATGTGGGATGTTTACAGATTCATTTAGGGTAAGTGTTTTTTTTTTTTTTTTTTTTGAAGAATATGTTTATTACATTTTCAAACAAATAATATATAAACAACATACAGAATGACAGGACAACAAAACAACAACACAGTAACAGAACAAAAACAACAAATACAGCTCAGACCCAACCCATTGTAAATTTTAAATTTAGACTAGAAAAGAAAATTTCTAAGAAATGTTAAGTGTGCCTGCAGCTCGCTAAGTCTGTGCAACCTTGTGTAGCGGTTGGTGTTAGTGTTTCGTTTTGAGAGGGTCGTTCCCCCTGAAAAACACGTTTTGGCATGAAACGATTACGTTTTGCGCGTTTGTGGTGCCCCCTATGGGTCGAAGTGGAAATGCTTTTGGGTATATGTTCAGTAGAGCGCCCCCCACTTGTGGTTAAAATTTGGTGTTGACTGGATGTTTCGTTTGTGATTTATGGCTACTTCTTACAAAACGGGCTCCTCCCGCTAACTTTGGAACCCTGTTACGGAAGAACGGTATGGACTATCAAAATATCGTTTAAATATGTTTATCGCATGAGTCCATAGATCGTGTGTATCGATTTTTGTGACATTTGGAGAAAATATGTAGGAAAAGGAGCAAAAAGTGTGTTTTGAAGAAAATTCAAAATGGCGGAAAATCTATCCTGACGCAAATGGGCGTGGCCTATATGAGGAGATGCGTCATGACCCAAGGAATCCAGGGAAAAAGGAATTTTAATTTTCCGACCCACGGTTCAAGAGTTACAGGCCGAAAGGTAAAGTGGACTGTTATACCATGAGGCCAACTGACGAAATTATTTTTTATTTAATCCTTGATATCATTATAAATCTCCTCTCCAAGTTTTGAAACTGTAGCCCCTATGGTTTGCGAGAAAAAAAATATTGAATGAGAGTTTTTGCGATTCCCATTATAAGTCAATGGGTAAAATTAATTCACTAATAAATTAATATCAATTAAACGATACAACTTTTCTCTTAGAAAAGTAATAGCACCCCATTCCCGGCCGAGCCGCACGTTTTGATGTATATATTGCGGCGGTGGCGGAAATCGTGCGGCAGTTATTACGCGCCGAAATTTTGTGAAGTGATTATTATTATTATATAAGTATGGCGGATTACAATAAGTGTTTTGCCATTGCATGGCAGGCACACTTAATGAATGGAAGGATTAATCCCCCAGCCCCCCGCAACCCTTTCAATATGGGGAGGGCAGACACCCAGCCCAGGTCGGAATGGCATTCGCCAGAGGGCCATTCAACAACAGTCTGGAACCAGTAAATAAAACACTGACAAATGACAGCATTGGCCCAATGAATCTTAGATACGGGTCCCAGACTTTATAAAAGGCATCTATCTTAGAGCGTAGCATACATGTGATGTATTCACAGGGAATACAGTCCATTATAATATTCTGCCACGATTTTTTGGAAGGAGCAACATCCTTGATCCAAAACAGGAGGATATTCTTCCTGGCAGCAAAAGTTAACACGTTGAACAGCCTTTTTTGATTTGAATCAATAGGGACACCAAAAATAGCGGAGAGGAGAGGAGAGGAGAGGAGAGGAGAGGAGAGGAGAAGAGAGGAGAGGAGAGGAGAGGAGAGGAGAGGGCTCACATCTCTAGTGTGGTAGCATGGTGCGGTGATGATTGAGGTGACAACATCAGGCTCATTGGCTTAGCCCCTTTGCAATGGTAAACTCAACGTTGTGTAATGGCGTCTTCTAGCCTACAGTGGTTCTCGACCTTGATTTAAAAAGATTTAAAAGCAATTCTTTTATATAATATAATGGTGGTTAAAAACAACAAATGTGGATTACAGCAGCACCGTGACCTCCTGCACAAATTGTCACATATGTGGGCCTTGACAGTAAATCTAGCCAAGACAAAAACCATGGTATTCCAAAACAGACTCCGCGAACACAGCCTTGCAATAGAGAAAGGCCGCCACAGACAGACTCCGCTCCAAAGGGAAGACAAGCTATGCACCCAGCCACCCACTGTACACAAAATGTGGTAGAAACAGAGCTACACTTTCTAACCACCAGCCCACTATACCAAGACATCAGAGACACATACTTCCCACAGATTACACACACCCGAAGTGAGTTTGAAAACATGACCAATAATGAAAAACTCCCATACCTACTGGGAGAAATACAACAATGTACGAACACAGCAGCAATATTTATGAACTGTTGTGGCAAAGGCTAGAGAATGGAATACAACCACCCTAAGACTACTGTGCGGTTCATTCCCATTTGAATAACTGTAACAGTGCATTATTTCATTATTTTCATAATGTTTCACAATGTCTTTTACGGACATGTGACAAAAAGTGACCTCTAGTGGTGATTTGAGTCACTCACAAACTTGTTGCTCGTGTATCTGAGAATATTCTGTATTTTCTGTATTTTTCTAATATCAGAATTATTACTACAATATGTGTATGCAGGAGTTAACATTTATTTTGCTATTAATGTTATGGTCATATATGATGTGTACTGTATTACTTGTGTAATCAATCACGTTTACGCATGCGTCAATACAGACGTTCTACCATTCATCATATCATTGGGTGCGTTCGGAAACCCGCACCGGGTGCGTGCTCAGTGTAGTGAGTGCAGTGGGTGTGACGTTGGAGTGTGCGTTCAGTGTGGCTTATTTACGAACGACCAGTTTTAACAGGCAGCTGTGTGCTTTTTCACTCTGAACTCTGAAGGTAAACTTTCTGAAAAGCAGCAGTTGCTAAGTATGCTAACGTAACGTTGCTATTAGGAGATGTAGGTCTAATTCACAACATTGGCATACCTGCTGTTAATTTACATGTTGATGTGTGTAAAACTATCAAGCCCAAACGACCAATTAGCTGCAAGTGCTGTATTTTGCGGTCATTTCCTCCATTGTTCACAGCTGAGAAGCATTCGAGACACGGCCATGAAAACCAACCAATCAGAACACTGCACCACACCACCACACCGCCAAACCCCATCTTCTGAGTAGGGTTGGTGAGTGCGCGCACTCAACACACCAGTGCGCCGCACACTGGATTTCCGAACGACAACGCACCAAGTGCACCGAATAAACGAACGGCAACATGGCACACCAGTGCGTTGAGTGCGCATTTCCGAACGCACCCTTCGGTTGTTGACTGGTGATGCGGAGCTGTTGATTACCTACAGTAACTAACTGACGACTTCTGCTACAACTGACTGGGTGGCTAACGGTTACTGTACAAAAGTATATGTTTAGGTAGCATACTGTGTATGAGTGTGAATGAATCCTTTTTAAGATACAGTAACGTTGTTTGTCAGTGAGTATCAAGGCAAAGTTGAGTAAAGACACTGTTATCACCAGCAATGAATACCCTGTGCGGTGGGAGTTTATAAAATTATTGTTAGATAGTTTAGTAAAAATCGTACACTAATCGACACAGAGCCAGCCCCAACGGCGACGGAGAAGCTACTGAGGCCGGACAGTGTCACACCAATAAGCTAGCGTCGCGGCGGAGCCCGGCGGAGCATCCCGCGGATCGACGGCGCTAAAGAATCATATAAACCATCGTCAACAGTGCACACACATTGTGGGGTTTTGTGGATTGAGTGACTTTGTGACTGTTTATCACAACGGCATAGGATAAGCCGTTCGCCGTGAATTGACTTTGTTTGCTAACGTGGCTGCATGCTAACGCTACATGCTAAGCTAACGTTAACTAGTTGCTACATGCTAACAACAGGAAGAAGGTAAGCGGCGACCGGAAGTTCGTCACCGTAACCGCGGCAACAAGCACAATAACAGACTGTCTATTGTGCATCTAGCTTGGGGCCTAAAAACTCCTTTCTAACGTTAATTCCCATAACGGCCCGTTCGGTGCATATCTAAAACGCATCTAGGTTGGAGCGAAACCCAAGTTTCATTGTATTTGCAAGCTTTTAGGGCTGAACGTCACTATGTCGGACATTGAAGTGTACAAGAAGAAGCGCTCTGTGGCCCAAGGAGCTTTTACTAGGAGGGCAAATGCTATTTCTTTCAATATTGATCATTTAGTTGAGCATGAGCTCATCTCTGAACTAAAGGCACTCAAGGTTGATTGGTGGTGGTGGTGTGCCGGACGGGAACATCAACCAACCTGACGGAGTGCAAAATGTAGGCGCCCCGATTAGGTCTTCAGTGCCATCACGGAGACAACCACTACGGTTTGATCCCACCGCCTTTAACACAGCAACCGCAGCGGCGAACGCTTGTGGTGCCACCAGATAGCAGCGGTTCACGGCACACGAATGCAGCGCAAATGAATGTGTCAAGTGCATCTACCGCCTCAATCTGGCCTCGAATTGCTCTCGCTCCCATGAGCCTACCACCATTCAAGGGAGACAGAAGGGCCTACTGGCGCTGGAAGGCCAATTAGATGACCCTCCACATATTAGCAGATGCCACAGGCTCCCCGGAGTGTACGTTATTTTACCTACTAGCTAGCATTGATGAGACGGTGAAATTTCAACTCAGACTGTCTTATTGCCGTGATGCAGAGAGGTCTTCAGGGCCTTAGAGGACTGTTATGGAGACATGTCGCAGATAGCGGACGACATCGTACTGGAGCTACAGGAATTACCACCTGTGCGTAGCGGTAAACCAAGAGAGGCATTACAGCTCATCCAAACAGTGGAAAGGGCGCTGTTGGACCTTATTGACTTGGGGTTTGAGGACGCTATGAAAAATCAGTTGGTGATCCGTTCACTTGAAAGTAAGCTGCCTGACAGTATGAAAGAGCGGTGGCTTTTGTACCGGTGTGATGCTGCCAACAACGTCAACCCACGCAACCGGTTTGACAAACTATGGCAGTTCTTGAGAGACCAGAAAACAGTTGTGGTTCAAATGGAGCAGTTACAGTGCAGAAAACCCAACCGCCGCCAGGGCGGGTGACCATAACCCCCGCGATAAGCCAAAAGAAAGACCGGGGTACAAAACGCAGTTTTTTTATACACAGTATATATTTTTTTTTCCCTAAAAATATACTGTATTACCAGAGATCACACTAGTATTTTAAACTGCCGGTCAGCGTGACATGGCACGATTAAAATCTACCAGACATCTAATAAAAAGACCTTTCATAGATATCTGTATGCATTAATGACAACCAGGTCCGTATAAAAGCAGCCTAACACAACCATAAGCATTATGTTTTGGATTGAACTGTTTGAACATAATGCATAGGCTATCCACAATTGTAGGGCCAACTTGCACAAATACTGTACATTAATTACTGTACCCACATTACCATTTGCGCATTGGCGTGACATGTTAAGTAATAAATTAGGATACTCACAAGTTATATTGTGGATACAAGCAGTGGATGCTGTCCCAGCGTCTGGTTTAATAGGACAGGACAGCCTTTTGGGGAAGTTGACAACATAATTGCTCCTCAGATATATATTCCATTCAAGGTAACGTTTTAACGTGTCCAGCTGTCCACATGACATGATGTTTCATCTGACTGGATACGACCATAGGATGCGACAGACAGACCAGTGTTACGTCCATGTTTGTTGTTGCCATCTTAAAATGAGCGTGCATTGTTGTTAATTAGTGGTTGAACAATCTTGCCAACTTTACTCACAAGTGCCCTCTCGTTTGAAAGGCTCTGTGATGTATTCTAACTACAGTTTACAGTTTACAGTTTAGGCATTTAGCAGACGCTTTTAATCCAAAGCGACTTACAATAAGCAGATACAACATCGCAATAATAAACAAGATAATAGGTCAGTACATTAACAGCAATATAACAATGTAAATGGATATCTATCTAGAGAAAAACACAATATAATCAAGTTCTAAAGAAACCTAACAAACAAATGCTTCATGTATGGTCAATGATTTTACTGTAGTGCTAAGGGTTTAGGTGGAGTCTGAAAAGGTGAGTTTTCAGTCCACGGCGAAAGGTAGCGAGTGAGTCCGTTGTTCTAAGTGCGACAGGGAGTTTATTCCACAACTTGGGAGCCAAGAGGGCAAACTGTCTCGGACGAGTGGATTTTTGCCCTGGAGTTTTTAGCGAGGGTTCGGTCAGCATCCCTGTGTTGGCTGATCTAAGTGAACGAGTGGGGGTGTAGGGGTTGATCAGCTTTTGGAGGTATGGAGGAGCCATACCTTTGGCTGCTTTGAAGGTCAGCATCAGTGTTTTGCGGGCCGCAACCGGGAGCCAGTGGAGGCTGCGGAGAAGGGGAGAGACATGTGAGAACTTAGGCTGGTTGAAGACCAGTCGTGCCGCGGCATTTTGGATCAGTTGGAGAGGTTTAAGTGCACATGCCGGGAGACCAGTGAGGAGAGAGTTACAATAGTCGAGTTTTGATATGACAGATGTCTGAATGAGGAGCTGCGCTGCCTCCTGGGTGAGGAACGGTCTGATTTTACGGATGTTATAGAGTGTGAACCTACAGGACCGGGTGACTGATGCAATATGTGCCTTAAATGATAGCTGGGTGTCCAGGACCACACCAAGGTTTCTAGCAGTCGGAACTGAAGTCACCAATGCATTATCTATGGAAATAGTGAGATCTTGCATGGGGCAAGACTTAGCTGGGAAGAAGAGTAGCTCCGTCTTGTCCGGGTTCAGCTTGAGGTGGTGGGCTGACATCCACTGTGAGATGTCGGCCAGACATGCAGCAATGCGCTCTTCCACCTGGGTGGCAGAAGGGGGGAAGGACAAAAACAGTTGAGTGTCATCAGCGTAGCAGTGATATGATAGATTGTGAGCAGAGATTACAGCACCAAGGGATTTGGTGTACAGGGAGAACAGCAGAGGGCCAAGTACGGATCCCTGGGGGACTCCCGTTTGGAGGGTTCGGGGGGATGAAAGCAAACCTTTCCATGAGACCTGGTAGGTCCGGTCCGACAGGTAGGAGGAGAACCACTTTAGTGCCGTCCCGGTGATGCCTAGGTCAGCAAGGGTGTCCAGGAGCAGCTGGTGATTCACTGTGTCGAATGCCGCTGATAGATCCAGAAGAATCAGGACTGCAGAGTGGGATGCAGCCTGGGCAGCATGGAGTGCTTCTGTGACTGCTAGGAGTGCCGTTTCTGTGGAATTGGCCGGTTTAAAACCTGACTGGTTGGGGTCCAGCAGGTTGTTCTGTGAGAGATGGAGAGAAAGCTGGTTAGAGACCACACGTTCAAGGGTTTTTGAAAGAAATGAGAGGAGGGATACCGGTCTGTAGTTCTTGACGTCCGAGGCGTCAAGAGTTGGTTTCTTGAGGAGTGGTGATACTCTGGCTGTCTTGAAGGCAGCTGGGACACAGCCTGAAGTTACAGAACTGTTGATGATGGCGGTTATGAAGGGGAGTAGATCAGGTGCGATCGTCTGGAAGAGTGGAGAAGGGATTGGATCCAGGGCACAGGTGGTAGGTCTAGAGGAAGTCACTAGTTTTATGACGTCATCTGCAGAGAGAGGGGAGAAGGAGGATAGACATGTTATGTTAGGGATACAATTGCGTGTTTTCGACACTGTATTCTGGGGGAGATGGGAGAATGAACTACTGATATCATCAACCTTCTTTTCAAAGTAGGTGACAAAATCGTCCGCTGAGAGGGATGAAGGAGGGGGGGGAGGGGGGGGTTTGAGGAGGGTTGAGAATGTGCTAAACAGTTTCCTAGGGTTTGAGGTACATGATTGGATCTTTGTGTGGTAGAATGATGATTTTGCAGTGGAGAGTGCGAGTGAGAAACCTGACAGGAGTGCGTGAAAGTGAGATAGGTCCTCTGGTTGCTTCGTCTTGTGACACTTCCTCTCTGCCGCCCTGAGAGGTGTTCGCTCAGTTCTGAGGGTTTCAGATAGCCACGGAGCCGGTGGATTTGGGCGTGCTGGCCTGGTCGAGAGAGGGCAGTGCCGATCGAAGGCTGAGGAGACAGAGGAGAGAAAGGAAGATGTTAGAGTGTCAGGAGGGAGAGAGGGAAGGATATCTGGGGTTGGGAGGGAGGAGAGAATGGAGGAGGAGAGAATGGAGGGATCCAGGGTCCTCAGGTTGCGTCGTGTGGTGACAGTCCGAGGGAGGGTCTGTTTAGATCTGTGGATAGAGAGGGAGAGGGAGAAGGTTATGAAGCAGTGATCAGAGTATTTTACAGGGGTAACAATGAGGTTTGAGGGGGAGCAGGCTCTGGTGAACACAAGGTCCAGTACATTCCCTGCCTTATGGGTGGGAGGGGAAGGGGTGAGGGACAGATCAAATGAGGACAATAGGGATGTAACGGGGAGATACTTCTCTTCAGTTGGTAGGTTGAAGTCACCCAGTAGAATCAGGGGTGTTCCATCCTCCGGAAATGAGCTGATCAGAGAGTCCAGTTCTTCCAGAAAATCCCCAAGGGTCCCTGGGGGGCGGTAGAGCACAATGATGGTGAGAAAGACAGGTTGTGTTATTGAAATGGCATGACATTCAAATGTGGACAGAGATAGGTGAGAGAGGTTTAACGCACGGATCTTCCATTTGGGAGATGTTAGAATGCCTGTGCCGCCCCCAGTACGATCTGTGGGACGCGGAGTGTGTGTAAATGTATGTGCTGTAGAGAGTGCAGCAGGAGTAGCCGTGTTATTGGCATTTATCCAGGTTTCTGTCAGTGCAAGGAATTGGAGGGAATTCAAAGTAGCCTGGCCTACAATGAATTCAGGCATGTTCTTCTTTGCAGCTGAGTGGCAGTTCCAGAGGCCGCCTTGGACTGTAATGCGTTGACTAGGTGAGCGAGTTGGGTAAATTAGGTTATTGGTGTTACAGTGCTGGGTGTAATAGTGTCTAGTGCGATGAGAGGAGAGCAGAGTAGGAATGGTCGGGAAGCACATTTTTTTTAAAATATGCCAATATAACAATATAATATAACAATATAACAATTAATAACAATATAACAATTATGACAATAATATAATAATTTGTGTCCTAAGAGCAAGTAAAAAGTTATACTAATCCATGTGGGGCAGCTCCTTTACTGGACGTGTCTGGAGAAGTTCAGGTCCGATTCTTGGATTAGGAGAAAAAAGGAGGTTTAAGTGCAACAAGATAAAAAAGATCATCAAAGTCCTGCTTGCTTTGGTAGTATCTCAGTCTAGTCCTCTGGGTGTTCAAGTGGCTCTTCCTGCCACCATGAGTGAGAAGTGTCTGTGACCTGAGTCCTCTTATATGCTGAACAGCAACAAAGGAGGGGCAGGATCACAGGAACCAATCAGACAGTGGGGAGGGGTATTAGCCAAGAGAGTGTCCCAGAGTGTGTTCTGACAACACACACTAGGCCAAAAATACAATTAAACAAAAACAAGGCTCCAATCTGGAGAGACAGACAAATAACAGAGATGAGAGTTAAGTGCAACAAGATAAAAAAAAAGATCATCAAAGTCCTGCTTGCTTTGGTAGTATCTCAGTCTAGTCCTCTGGGTGTTCAAGTGGCTCTTCCTGCCACCATGAGTGAGAAGTGTCTGTGACCTGAGTCCTCTTATATGCTGAACAGCAACAAAGGAGGGGCAGGATCACAGGAACCAATCAGACAGTGGGGAGGGGTATTAGCCAAGAGAGTGTCCCAGAGTGTGTTCTGACAACACACACTAGGCCAAAAATACAATTAAACAAAAACAAGGCTCCAATCTGGAGAGACAGACAAATAACAGAGATGAGAGTTAAGTGCAACAAGATAAAAAAAAAGATCATCAAAGTCCTGCTTGCTTTGGTAGTATCTCAGTCTAGTCCTCTGGGTGTTCAAGTGGCTCTTCCTGCCACCATGAGTGAGAAGTGTCTGTGACCTGAGTCCTCTTATATGCTGAACAGCAACAAAGGAGGGGCAGGATCACAGGAACCAATCAGACAGTGGGGAGGGGTATTAGCCAAGAGAGTGTCCCAGAGTGTGTTCTGACAACACACACTAGGCCAAAAATACAATTAAACAAAAACAAGGCTCCAATCTGGAGAGACAGACAAATAACAGAGATGAGAGTTAAGTGCAACAAGATAAAAAAAAAGATCATCAAAGTCCTGCTTGCTTTGGTAGTATCTCAGTCTAGTCCTCTGGGTGTTCAAGTGGCTCTTCCTGCCACCATGAGTGAGAAGTGTCTGTGACCTGAGTCCTCTTATATGCTGAACAGCAACAAAGGAGGGGCAGGATCACAGGAACCAATCAGACAGTGGGGAGGGGTATTAGCCAAGAGAGTGTCCCAGAGTGTGTTCTGACAACACACACTAGGCCAAAAATACAATTAAACAAAAACAAGGCTCCAATCTGGAGAGACAGACAAATAACAGAGATGAGAGTTAAGTGCAACAAGATAAAAAAAAAGATCATCAAAGTCCTGCTTGCTTTGGTAGTATCTCAGTCTAGTCCTCTGGGTGTTCAAGTGGCTCTTCCTGCCACCATGAGTGAGAAGTGTCTGTGACCTGAGTCCTCTTATATGCTGAACAGCAACAAAGGAGGGGCAGGATCACAGGAACCAATCAGACAGTGGGGAGGGGTATTAGCCAAGAGAGTGTCCCAGAGTGTGTTCTGACAACACACACTAGGCCAAAAATACAATTAAACAAAAACAAGGCTCCAATCTGGAGAGACAGACAAATAACAGAGATGAGAGTTAAGTGCAACAAGATAAAAAAAAAGATCATCAAAGTCCTGCTTGCTTTGGTAGTATCTCAGTCTAGTCCTCTGGGTGTTCAAGTGGCTCTTCCTGCCACCATGAGTGAGAAGTGTCTGTGACCTGAGTCCTCTTATATGCTGAACAGCAACAAAGGAGGGGCAGGATCACAGGAACCAATCAGACAGTGGGGAGGGGTATTAGCCAAGAGAGTGTCCCAGAGTGTGTTCTGACAACACACACTAGGCCAAAAATACAATTAAACAAAAACAAGGCTCCAATCTGGAGAGACAGACAAATAACAGAGATGAGAGTTAAGTGCAACAAGATAAAAAAAAAGATCATCAAAGTCCTGCTTGCTTTGGTAGTATCTCAGTCTAGTCCTCTGGGTGTTCAAGTGGCTCTTCCTGCCACCATGAGTGAGAAGTGTCTGTGACCTGAGTCCTCTTATATGCTGAACAGCAACAAAGGAGGGGCAGGATCACAGGAACCAATCAGACAGTGGGGAGGGGTATTAGCCAAGAGAGTGTCCCAGAGTGTGTTCTGACAACACACACTAGGCCAAAAATACAATTAAACAAAAACAAGGCTCCAATCTGGAGAGACAGACAAATAACAGAGATGAGAGTTAAGTGCAACAAGATAAAAAAAAAGATCATCAAAGTCCTGCTTGCTTTGGTAGTATCTCAGTCTAGTCCTCTGGGTGTTCAAGTGGCTCTTCCTGCCACCATGAGTGAGAAGTGTCTGTGACCTGAGTCCTCTTATATGCTGAACAGCAACAAAGGAGGGGCAGGATCACAGGAACCAATCAGACAGTGGGGAGGGGTATTAGCCAAGAGAGTGTCCCAGAGTGTGTTCTGACAACACACACTAGGCCAAAAATACAATTAAACAAAAACAAGGCTCCAATCTGGAGAGACAGACAAATAACAGAGATGAGAGTTAAGTGCAACAAGATAAAAAAAAAGATCATCAAAGTCCTGCTTGCTTTGGTAGTATCTCAGTCTAGTCCTCTGGGTGTTCAAGTGGCTCTTCCTGCCACCATGAGTGAGAAGTGTCTGTGACCTGAGTCCTCTTATATGCTGAACAGCAACAAAGGAGGGGCAGGATCACAGGAACCAATCAGACAGTGGGGAGGGGTATTAGCCAAGAGAGTGTCCCAGAGTGTGTTCTGACAACACACACTAGGCCAAAAATACAATTAAACAAAAACAAGGCTCCAATCTGGAGAGACAGACAAATAACAGAGATGAGAGTTAAGTGCAACAAGATAAAAAAAAAGATCATCAAAGTCCTGCTTGCTTTGGTAGTATCTCAGTCTAGTCCTCTGGGTGTTCAAGTGGCTCTTCCTGCCACCATGAGTGAGAAGTGTCTGTGACCTGAGTCCTCTTATATGCTGAACAGCAACAAAGGAGGGGCAGGATCACAGGAACCAATCAGACAGTGGGGAGGGGTATTAGCCAAGAGAGTGTCCCAGAGTGTGTTCTGACAACACACACTAGGCCAAAAATACAATTAAACAAAAACAAGGCTCCAATCTGGAGAGACAGACAAATAACAGAGATGAGAGTTAAGTGCAACAAGATAAAAAAAAAGATCATCAAAGTCCTGCTTGCTTTGGTAGTATCTCAGTCTAGTCCTCTGGGTGTTCAAGTGGCTCTTCCTGCCACCATGAGTGAGAAGTGTCTGTGACCTGAGTCCTCTTATATGCTGAACAGCAACAAAGGAGGGGCAGGATCACAGGAACCAATCAGACAGTGGGGAGGGGTATTAGCCAAGAGAGTGTCCCAGAGTGTGTTCTGACAACACACACTAGGCCAAAAATACAATTAAACAAAAACAAGGCTCCAATCTGGAGAGACAGACAAATAACAGAGATGAGAGTTAAGTGCAACAAGATAAAAAAAAAGATCATCAAAGTCCTGCTTGCTTTGGTAGTATCTCAGTCTAGTCCTCTGGGTGTTCAAGTGGCTCTTCCTGCCACCATGAGTGAGAAGTGTCTGTGACCTGAGTCCTCTTATATGCTGAACAGCAACAAAGGAGGGGCAGGATCACAGGAACCAATCAGACAGTGGGGAGGGGTATTAGCCAAGAGAGTGTCCCAGAGTGTGTTCTGACAACACACACTAGGCCAAAAATACAATTAAACAAAAACAAGGCTCCAATCTGGAGAGACAGACAAATAACAGAGATGAGAGTTAAGTGCAACAAGATAAAAAAAAAGATCATCAAAGTCCTGCTTGCTTTGGTAGTATCTCAGTCTAGTCCTCTGGGTGTTCAAGTGGCTCTTCCTGCCACCATGAGTGAGAAGTGTCTGTGACCTGAGTCCTCTTATATGCTGAACAGCAACAAAGGAGGGGCAGGATCACAGGAACCAATCAGACAGTGGGGAGGGGTATTAGCCAAGAGAGTGTCCCAGAGTGTGTTCTGACAACACACACTAGGCCAAAAATACAATTAAACAAAAACAAGGCTCCAATCTGGAGAGACAGACAAATAACAGAGATGAGAGTTAAGTGCAACAAGATAAAAAAAAAGATCATCAAAGTCCTGCTTGCTTTGGTAGTATCTCAGTCTAGTCCTCTGGGTGTTCAAGTGGCTCTTCCTGCCACCATGAGTGAGAAGTGTCTGTGACCTGAGTCCTCTTATATGCTGAACAGCAACAAAGGAGGGGCAGGATCACAGGAACCAATCAGACAGTGGGGAGGGGTATTAGCCAAGAGAGTGTCCCAGAGTGTGTTCTGACAACACACACTAGGCCAAAAATACAATTAAACAAAAACAAGGCTCCAATCTGGAGAGACAGACAAATAACAGAGATGAGAGTTAAGTGCAACAAGATAAAAAAAAAGATCATCAAAGTCCTGCTTGCTTTGGTAGTATCTCAGTCTAGTCCTCTGGGTGTTCAAGTGGCTCTTCCTGCCACCATGAGTGAGAAGTGTCTGTGACCTGAGTCCTCTTATATGCTGAACAGCAACAAAGGAGGGGCAGGATCACAGGAACCAATCAGACAGTGGGGAGGGGTATTAGCCAAGAGAGTGTCCCAGAGTGTGTTCTGACAACACACACTAGGCCAAAAATACAATTAAACAAAAACAAGGCTCCAATCTGGAGAGACAGACAAATAACAGAGATGAGAGTTAAGTGCAACAAGATAAAAAAAAAGATCATCAAAGTCCTGCTTGCTTTGGTAGTATCTCAGTCTAGTCCTCTGGGTGTTCAAGTGGCTCTTCCTGCCACCATGAGTGAGAAGTGTCTGTGACCTGAGTCCTCTTATATGCTGAACAGCAACAAAGGAGGGGCAGGATCACAGGAACCAATCAGACAGTGGGGAGGGGTATTAGCCAAGAGAGTGTCCCAGAGTGTGTTCTGACAACACACACTAGGCCAAAAATACAATTAAACAAAAACAAGGCTCCAATCTGGAGAGACAGACAAATAACAGAGATGAGAGTTAAGTGCAACAAGATAAAAAAAAAGATCATCAAAGTCCTGCTTGCTTTGGTAGTATCTCAGTCTAGTCCTCTGGGTGTTCAAGTGGCTCTTCCTGCCACCATGAGTGAGAAGTGTCTGTGACCTGAGTCCTCTTATATGCTGAACAGCAACAAAGGAGGGGCAGGATCACAGGAACCAATCAGACAGTGGGGAGGGGTATTAGCCAAGAGAGTGTCCCAGAGTGTGTTCTGACAACACACACTAGGCCAAAAATACAATTAAACAAAAACAAGGCTCCAATCTGGAGAGACAGACAAATAACAGAGATGAGAGTTAAGTGCAACAAGATAAAAAAAAAGATCATCAAAGTCCTGCTTGCTTTGGTAGTATCTCAGTCTAGTCCTCTGGGTGTTCAAGTGGCTCTTCCTGCCACCATGAGTGAGAAGTGTCTGTGACCTGAGTCCTCTTATATGCTGAACAGCAACAAAGGAGGGGCAGGATCACAGGAACCAATCAGACAGTGGGGAGGGGTATTAGCCAAGAGAGTGTCCCAGAGTGTGTTCTGACAACACACACTAGGCCAAAAATACAATTAAACAAAAACAAGGCTCCAATCTGGAGAGACAGACAAATAACAGAGATGAGAGTTAAGTGCAACAAGATAAAAAAAAAGATCATCAAAGTCCTGCTTGCTTTGGTAGTATCTCAGTCTAGTCCTCTGGGTGTTCAAGTGGCTCTTCCTGCCACCATGAGTGAGAAGTGTCTGTGACCTGAGTCCTCTTATATGCTGAACAGCAACAAAGGAGGGGCAGGATCACAGGAACCAATCAGACAGTGGGGAGGGGTATTAGCCAAGAGAGTGTCCCAGAGTGTGTTCTGACAACACACACTAGGCCAAAAATACAATTAAACAAAAACAAGGCTCCAATCTGGAGAGACAGACAAATAACAGAGATGAGAGTTAAGTGCAACAAGATAAAAAAAAAGATCATCAAAGTCCTGCTTGCTTTGGTAGTATCTCAGTCTAGTCCTCTGGGTGTTCAAGTGGCTCTTCCTGCCACCATGAGTGAGAAGTGTCTGTGACCTGAGTCCTCTTATATGCTGAACAGCAACAAAGGAGGGGCAGGATCACAGGAACCAATCAGACAGTGGGGAGGGGTATTAGCCAAGAGAGTGTCCCAGAGTGTGTTCTGACAACACACACTAGGCCAAAAATACAATTAAACAAAAACAAGGCTCCAATCTGGAGAGACAGACAAATAACAGAGATGAGAGTTAAGTGCAACAAGATAAAAAAAAAGATCATCAAAGTCCTGCTTGCTTTGGTAGTATCTCAGTCTAGTCCTCTGGGTGTTCAAGTGGCTCTTCCTGCCACCATGAGTGAGAAGTGTCTGTGACCTGAGTCCTCTTATATGCTGAACAGCAACAAAGGAGGGGCAGGATCACAGGAACCAATCAGACAGTGGGGAGGGGTATTAGCCAAGAGAGTGTCCCAGAGTGTGTTCTGACAACACACACTAGGCCAAAAATACAATTAAACAAAAACAAGGCTCCAATCTGGAGAGACAGACAAATAACAGAGATGAGAGTTAAGTGCAACAAGATAAAAAAAAAGATCATCAAAGTCCTGCTTGCTTTGGTAGTATCTCAGTCTAGTCCTCTGGGTGTTCAAGTGGCTCTTCCTGCCACCATGAGTGAGAAGTGTCTGTGACCTGAGTCCTCTTATATGCTGAACAGCAACAAAGGAGGGGCAGGATCACAGGAACCAATCAGACAGTGGGGAGGGGTATTAGCCAAGAGAGTGTCCCAGAGTGTGTTCTGACAACACACACTAGGCCAAAAATACAATTAAACAAAAACAAGGCTCCAATCTGGAGAGACAGACAAATAACAGAGATGAGAGTTAAGTGCAACAAGATAAAAAAAAAGATCATCAAAGTCCTGCTTGCTTTGGTAGTATCTCAGTCTAGTCCTCTGGGTGTTCAAGTGGCTCTTCCTGCCACCATGAGTGAGAAGTGTCTGTGACCTGAGTCCTCTTATATGCTGAACAGCAACAAAGGAGGGGCAGGATCACAGGAACCAATCAGACAGTGGGGAGGGGTATTAGCCAAGAGAGTGTCCCAGAGTGTGTTCTGACAACACACACTAGGCCAAAAATACAATTAAACAAAAACAAGGCTCCAATCTGGAGAGACAGACAAATAACAGAGATGAGAGTTAAGTGCAACAAGATAAAAAAAAAGATCATCAAAGTCCTGCTTGCTTTGGTAGTATCTCAGTCTAGTCCTCTGGGTGTTCAAGTGGCTCTTCCTGCCACCATGAGTGAGAAGTGTCTGTGACCTGAGTCCTCTTATATGCTGAACAGCAACAAAGGAGGGGCAGGATCACAGGAACCAATCAGACAGTGGGGAGGGGTATTAGCCAAGAGAGTGTCCCAGAGTGTGTTCTGACAACACACACTAGGCCAAAAATACAATTAAACAAAAACAAGGCTCCAATCTGGAGAGACAGACAAATAACAGAGATGAGAGTTAAGTGCAACAAGATAAAAAAAAAGATCATCAAAGTCCTGCTTGCTTTGGTAGTATCTCAGTCTAGTCCTCTGGGTGTTCAAGTGGCTCTTCCTGCCACCATGAGTGAGAAGTGTCTGTGACCTGAGTCCTCTTATATGCTGAACAGCAACAAAGGAGGGGCAGGATCACAGGAACCAATCAGACAGTGGGGAGGGGTATTAGCCAAGAGAGTGTCCCAGAGTGTGTTCTGACAACACACACTAGGCCAAAAATACAATTAAACAAAAACAAGGCTCCAATCTGGAGAGACAGACAAATAACAGAGATGAGAGTTAAGTGCAACAAGATAAAAAAAAAGATCATCAAAGTCCTGCTTGCTTTGGTAGTATCTCAGTCTAGTCCTCTGGGTGTTCAAGTGGCTCTTCCTGCCACCATGAGTGAGAAGTGTCTGTGACCTGAGTCCTCTTATATGCTGAACAGCAACAAAGGAGGGGCAGGATCACAGGAACCAATCAGACAGTGGGGAGGGGTATTAGCCAAGAGAGTGTCCCAGAGTGTGTTCTGACAACACACACTAGGCCAAAAATACAATTAAACAAAAACAAGGCTCCAATCTGGAGAGACAGACAAATAACAGAGATGAGAGTTAAGTGCAACAAGATAAAAAAAAAGATCATCAAAGTCCTGCTTGCTTTGGTAGTATCTCAGTCTAGTCCTCTGGGTGTTCAAGTGGCTCTTCCTGCCACCATGAGTGAGAAGTGTCTGTGACCTGAGTCCTCTTATATGCTGAACAGCAACAAAGGAGGGGCAGGATCACAGGAACCAATCAGACAGTGGGGAGGGGTATTAGCCAAGAGAGTGTCCCAGAGTGTGTTCTGACAACACACACTAGGCCAAAAATACAATTAAACAAAAACAAGGCTCCAATCTGGAGAGACAGACAAATAACAGAGATGAGAGTTAAGTGCAACAAGATAAAAAAAAAGATCATCAAAGTCCTGCTTGCTTTGGTAGTATCTCAGTCTAGTCCTCTGGGTGTTCAAGTGGCTCTTCCTGCCACCATGAGTGAGAAGTGTCTGTGACCTGAGTCCTCTTATATGCTGAACAGCAACAAAGGAGGGGCAGGATCACAGGAACCAATCAGACAGTGGGGAGGGGTATTAGCCAAGAGAGTGTCCCAGAGTGTGTTCTGACAACACACACTAGGCCAAAAATACAATTAAACAAAAACAAGGCTCCAATCTGGAGAGACAGACAAATAACAGAGATGAGAGTTAAGTGCAACAAGATAAAAAAAAAGATCATCAAAGTCCTGCTTGCTTTGGTAGTATCTCAGTCTAGTCCTCTGGGTGTTCAAGTGGCTCTTCCTGCCACCATGAGTGAGAAGTGTCTGTGACCTGAGTCCTCTTATATGCTGAACAGCAACAAAGGAGGGGCAGGATCACAGGAACCAATCAGACAGTGGGGAGGGGTATTAGCCAAGAGAGTGTCCCAGAGTGTGTTCTGACAACACACACTAGGCCAAAAATACAATTAAACAAAAACAAGGCTCCAATCTGGAGAGACAGACAAATAACAGAGATGAGAGTTAAGTGCAACAAGATAAAAAAAAAGATCATCAAAGTCCTGCTTGCTTTGGTAGTATCTCAGTCTAGTCCTCTGGGTGTTCAAGTGGCTCTTCCTGCCACCATGAGTGAGAAGTGTCTGTGACCTGAGTCCTCTTATATGCTGAACAGCAACAAAGGAGGGGCAGGATCACAGGAACCAATCAGACAGTGGGGAGGGGTATTAGCCAAGAGAGTGTCCCAGAGTGTGTTCTGACAACACACACTAGGCCAAAAATACAATTAAACAAAAACAAGGCTCCAATCTGGAGAGACAGACAAATAACAGAGATGAGAGTTAAGTGCAACAAGATAAAAAAAAAGATCATCAAAGTCCTGCTTGCTTTGGTAGTATCTCAGTCTAGTCCTCTGGGTGTTCAAGTGGCTCTTCCTGCCACCATGAGTGAGAAGTGTCTGTGACCTGAGTCCTCTTATATGCTGAACAGCAACAAAGGAGGGGCAGGATCACAGGAACCAATCAGACAGTGGGGAGGGGTATTAGCCAAGAGAGTGTCCCAGAGTGTGTTCTGACAACACACACTAGGCCAAAAATACAATTAAACAAAAACAAGGCTCCAATCTGGAGAGACAGACAAATAACAGAGATGAGAGTTAAGTGCAACAAGATAAAAAAAAAGATCATCAAAGTCCTGCTTGCTTTGGTAGTATCTCAGTCTAGTCCTCTGGGTGTTCAAGTGGCTCTTCCTGCCACCATGAGTGAGAAGTGTCTGTGACCTGAGTCCTCTTATATGCTGAACAGCAACAAAGGAGGGGCAGGATCACAGGAACCAATCAGACAGTGGGGAGGGGTATTAGCCAAGAGAGTGTCCCAGAGTGTGTTCTGACAACACACACTAGGCCAAAAATACAATTAAACAAAAACAAGGCTCCAATCTGGAGAGACAGACAAATAACAGAGATGAGAGTTAAGTGCAACAAGATAAAAAAAAAGATCATCAAAGTCCTGCTTGCTTTGGTAGTATCTCAGTCTAGTCCTCTGGGTGTTCAAGTGGCTCTTCCTGCCACCATGAGTGAGAAGTGTCTGTGACCTGAGTCCTCTTATATGCTGAACAGCAACAAAGGAGGGGCAGGATCACAGGAACCAATCAGACAGTGGGGAGGGGTATTAGCCAAGAGAGTGTCCCAGAGTGTGTTCTGACAACACACACTAGGCCAAAAATACAATTAAACAAAAACAAGGCTCCAATCTGGAGAGACAGACAAATAACAGAGATGAGAGTTAAGTGCAACAAGATAAAAAAAAAGATCATCAAAGTCCTGCTTGCTTTGGTAGTATCTCAGTCTAGTCCTCTGGGTGTTCAAGTGGCTCTTCCTGCCACCATGAGTGAGAAGTGTCTGTGACCTGAGTCCTCTTATATGCTGAACAGCAACAAAGGAGGGGCAGGATCACAGGAACCAATCAGACAGTGGGGAGGGGTATTAGCCAAGAGAGTGTCCCAGAGTGTGTTCTGACAACACACACTAGGCCAAAAATACAATTAAACAAAAACAAGGCTCCAATCTGGAGAGACAGACAAATAACAGAGATGAGAGTTAAGTGCAACAAGATAAAAAAAAGATCATCAAAGTCCTGCTTGCTTTGGTAGTATCTCAGTCTAGTCCTCTGGGTGTTCAAGTGGCTCTTCCTGCCACCATGAGTGGCAGGAACTTGTTTTGATAGTCCATCCAACAACTAAACCGCGCGCCTAGCTCGTATTACAAAGTCAAGCCGATCGGTGTGCACTGCAGCGTCACAGGCACAGCGACAGCGTGATAGAGGGGGGCCCATTGAGGGGGGCTTCCAATGGAGGGTCATTCGCATTGAGCGTCATTTATTTGGACTGAGATTTACCGGCAGTCGGAGTCCCCCCTGGCAACAGGACATAGGCAGAACTAGCACGTTAAAGGGGGCCCAAATGTGAGAGGGGGTTTTCGATGGACGATCATTTGCATTGACCATCATTTGGACTTAGACTGACGGGCAGTCGGAGGCCCCCCTGACGGCCGAGGCCCGTTTCAATTGAAACCAATGAAACATAGTTAAGGCCGCCAATGCTCTTGCTGACGAGAAGGAGCTCGAAATCATCAGAGGAGGACTGACTTTCAAGGTGAGCGACAACCACAGCGACAAATCCCACTGGGACACCAGGTATCCCTGGAAAGAGGACCCTGCCACCCTGCCTAACAACCGCAAAGCTGTCGAGGCAACAACGGCATTCTCCTGAAAGGCCCAGACGTCTTGAATCCCATCCGGGCGGTTCTACTCCGTTTCCGGGAGGGTGAGCACGCAGCGATTGGTGACGTGTCCAAGATGTACAACTTGGTGTGGCTGGAGGACCAGGAGGTGCACCTCCACCGGTTCCTGTGGAGGGACTCTCCAACCGATGACATTGAGGACTACGCTGTAGTGCGTGTCAACATGGGTGACAAGCCTGCCGGCTGTATCGCCCAAGTGGCGATGCGTGAGACCGCCCATCTGCCACAGTTCATCAACATGGTGGACGAAAGGAATGTCATTGTAGACTGCTCCTACGTTGACGACATTCTGATTTCTCACAACGACCCTCAGAGGCTGAGCGAGATCCTGTTGGGGGTTGAGGCCATACTCGCAACCGGTGCGTTTTACCTTAAGCCCTGGGTGCGGTCGGGCCAAAGTGGGAGGGGAGACGTGGCTCAAACTAAACCAGAAACCATCGTGTTGCCCAACCAACTACGTGAAGAGGACAACAAGGCTCTGGGAGTTGGCTGCGACGTGGGGAAAGACCAACTCTTCCTCATGGTTGGCGTTAACTTCTCCACCAGGAAGAAGAAGATGCGCACCGGGCTTGACCTCACTGTGGAGGAGATAGAGGACAAGATACCAAATCCCCTTACCCGGCGTGAGCTGCTGAGCCAGGTAGCTGGGCTTTATGACCCCCTAGGTCTGGCGACGCCCCTTAAACAAAAAGGTGTCATCCTTGTCAGGCGGGCCTTCCAAGAGGCCGGGACTTTGACTAAGGATACGTGGGACAAGCCGCTGTCTAGTGAGCTACGCGGGAAGGCAATTGAGCTCTTCAAAGAGTATGTCCAGCTGAATACCATCACTTTCCCTAGGAGCATTACACCCTCTGGTTGGGTGGGGAAGCCCTGGGGGATCACGTTTTCCGACGGGAGCTGTGATTCGTATGGTGCGGTACTCTGTCTGCGCTGGGAGACTTCAGGAGGAGTGGAGACCTGACTGGTGGAGTGGAAGGCCAAATTGACCCCCCTCGACCCGAAGGGCGACGCCGTTAAAGCGAAGATCTGCGGAGCTGTCTTTGCCACGCGACTGAAGGCGTACATGTTAACTTTTTAACTGCCAGGGGCCACAAGGTGCCGCTAGAGTGCCAGCCATTCCTCCATAAGGCTTCATAGTAACATCCGGTTAACCACGAAGAAGTCGCTTTTGTTTTCTCTGCAAACAGTGTTATGAACGTGAAATGGAGGTCGAGAGCTATTACAGTTAGCTATCGGCTATTTTTTTTTTAGCTATTCAGCCGCAAAAAAAACTTTTCCGCTGCACTAGGAACACAGTTCAGAGAAAATGAGCTCTAAAGATGTGACTTTGTATTGGATTAGGCGCCGCGTTTCGGCGGTGTTGCCCGATTACGGGGTGGAAAGAGAGCTCGGTAGGCGGCTTGGATCAAGATTTAGACCGGGGCTTCGTTGAGGCCTCCGATTATTTAATTAATTTTATTAAAGGAACCGGAATTCTTCAAAACCTTTTTCGCTAATCGTGTTGGCGAGATCCAGAAGGCTGGCCCGGTGGCGGACTGGTGGTGGGTTCCTGGCCAGCACAACGTGGCCGATCTAGTCACGAGGGGATGTTCTCCTAACCAGCTCAATGGTGACTCCCTTTGGCAGAGGTCCAGAGTTCTTGACCAGACCAGTGAGCGAGTGGCCCATGAAATCTGCAGCTGAGGTGGCTTCCGGTGCCAGGGAGGTCGTGAGTAAGCTACAGAGAAAGGCCTTCTCTGCCGCCGTGACGAGGGCCCAGGCGAAGAAGTTACCTACTCCAGGCGGTCCTAGTGGTGTCAATGTCATGGTCGGTGATGGTGCAACCACAGGGTCTTCTTCGACGGTGCCTGACGCCTGCAGTATGGAGAGACATTGGGGTCCAGCTCTCGTGGACCAGGTCGATCTTTCGAGGTGCCAAGCTGTGTGGGGTCGTGGGATACGTCCGCAGGGCTGTGCTGTCCTGGTTGTTCGGTAAGAGTCGAACCGGCAAGCAAGTACAGTGGGAGGCGGTGCTCACTGTCAAGGAGCGCGAAGCAGCATTCCGGGACTTATGCATGGCAGCACAATCAGGTGTGTCTTTCCCCACGACAACCCTCAACCGACTCGTTGTAAGCAAGGACGAGGATTCAGGCCTCTTGCTGTGTCACGGCCGTATCCAGTCCGTGGATGAAGAGAGACCTGGGGTTCCGTTGATCCCATACAAGGAGTGGCTCAGCATCCTGCTCGCCGAAGAAGCTCACCGTGCGAACCACGAAGGCGTTGCCGGTACCCTCCTTCGGATGAGACAGAGGGCCTGGGTGGTGCAAGGCCCTAGAGTCGCCCGTAAGGTGGTTGACTCGTGTCTACACTGCAGAAAACGCAGAGCCAAGTTAGGCACACAAGTCATGGGCAGTCTTCCGTCTGTTCGAACCAGTCCAGCAGCTCCGTTCGAGTACACAACGCTGGACCTGTTCGGCCCATACAGTGTCAGAGACTCAGTGAAGCGGCGCACTAAGAAGAAGGTCTGGGGCGTGGTCTTTAGTTGTATGGCCTCAAGAGCAATTCATGCAGACTTGGTGGAAGACCTATCGACCGAAGGCTTTCTCAAAACATACCAGCGTTTCACCGCCTTGAGGGGCCATCCCAGGAGGCTCTGGTCTGACCAGGGGACCAATTTTGTTGGGGCCAAACCGGCGTTGGAAGACCTCTACAGTTTCCTGGTGGGGATCAGCAGAGAGGAGGTCCAGAGAAGAGCAGCTGTGGATGGGACTGACTGGGCTTGGGGGTTTAGTCCAGCAGACTCGCCACACCGAAACGGGGCAGTGGAGGCGGCTGTCCGCGTGTTGAAGAGGGCGTTGAGTAACGTCGGAGAGGAGGGGAACTTGACTACGTTGGAGTTCCAGACCCTCCTCTACTTGGCTGCTAACCTCGCCAACGAGCGACCGATCGGTGCCAGAGCACAAGTCCAGGAGGAGACCGTGGAAGTTGTCACACCTAACTCGCTACTGCTGGGGCGAACAGGGCCCAGGGGAGACACCCAGGGGTTCGAATTCCCTACTTACCCGTTCAGTTGCCTGCGAGCAGTCCAAGTTGAGGTGGACAAGTTTTGGAAACGTTGGAGCCAGTTGGCAGGTCCCCATCTATTCATCAGACAGAAGTGGCATGCTCCAGCCAGGAATGTCACGGTTGGGGACATCGTTTGGGTGGCAGACCAGAATGCCCTCCGGGAACGATTCCGTCTGGGTTGCATTATGGAGGCATTCCCGGATAGCCAAGGCATCGTCCGGGACGTCAAGGTGCGCACCTGTCAGAGTCTTCCCATCAGCCTGTCTCAGGCGAAGAAGGACAAAGAGCCATGTCCGTCTACCGTCCTCCACAGGGACGTTAGAAGACTGGTGGTATTGCTGCCAGTAGAGGAACAGAGTGGGGCTTTGCCTGCTCCTCAAAGTACCTAAGAGACACTAAGACTTTTTATTTATTTATTTAAGATCCCTATTCTTACTGGGGTCATATTACAAAAATTACAGTGAAATAAAAAGGACAAGCACAAATAGAATAACAATTAAATGACTGCATACACATTTACATTGCATACAATAGAAAACAGTTAATAAAAAGTGAACATTATGTGCCCGGTGTGTGCTCATGTTGGACTATGCAAGGCAGGGGCGTCCTCTACCCTGAGCCAAGCCTAAACCTGGCCGCATACCCTAAGTACCTAAGACTGTAAACCTGTGGACTGTATTCTGATCAACACTCTTCAGGGTATCTTTATAGGGTGTTTCTTTGTTTACTGATTTACCTGTGAGTTCTGTATTTTCTATGCATCACTGTATTCTGTGTTATTGTGGCCTATTTTGTTCAAGGAACCGTAGCCCAAGTGGGAGGTGTGCGGTTCATTCCCATTTGAATTACTGTAACAGTGCATTATTTCATTATTTTCATAATGTTTCACAATGTCTTTTACGGACATGTGACAAAAAGTGACCTCTAGTGGTGATTTGAGTCACTCACAAACTTGTTGCTCTGTGTATCTGAGAATATTCTGTATTTTCTGTATTTTTCTAATATCACAATTATTACTACAATATGTGTATGCAGGAGTTAACATTTATTTTGCTATTAATGTTATGGTCATATATGATGTGTACTGTATTACTTGTGTAATCATTTTTGTCCATGTTGGGTTCACGTAAGAAGCATGTTTACGCATGTGTCAATACGGACGTTCTATCATTCATCATATCTTCGGTTGTTGACTGGTGATGCGGAGCTGTCGATTACCTAACTAACTGACGACTTCTGCTACAACTGACTGGGTGGCTAACGGTTACTGTACAAAAGTATATGTTTAGGTAGCATACTGTGTATGAGTGTGAATAAATCCTTTTTAAGATACAGTAACGTTGTTTGTCAGTGAGTATCAAGGCAAAGTTGAGTAAAGACACTGTTATCACCAGCAATGAATACCCCGTGCGGTGGGAGTTTATTAAATATTGTTAGATAGTTTAGTAAAAACCGTACAACTACAAACCATGGATTGACATCTAGACCTACTGCACATACAGTATGAAACAGAGCTGCTACCTTTAAATACATTTTGAGAAAAATAATGCTGCTATTTGTTCCCAAAGCTTTATACCCTCTATATATATAAAATGTCACAATGCGACATAGCTCTGTTTACACAATGCTGTACTCTCAACTGTATATGTTCCCCATTTTCAACTATTTTATTTGTGACATTTGCTTTGGCAATGTAAACATATGTTTTCTCATGCCAATAAAGCTCCTTTGAATTGAATTGAATTGAATTGAATTGATTTGTGGATGAATGTGTATTTTGGATAATTAAGGGTAATGTGGTGACAGGGTTATGGTACAGTAGTAATGTGTAAACATGATGCCGCTAAAATATTGTGCATTTATTTGGAAGAATGTGATTGATTGTAATTGTGTCATTGCCTTGATGAAACGTTGATATAAAGAGTACAATCCGTGTTTGGAAGAGACACACAGTCTGAATTCATTCATTCACACCTTGCCCCTTTTACAGGGGGCGCTACAATGACATAAATGTTTGCACACATCTTCAGAGAAAAACAAAACATACATATGTAAAGTTACATTGTTAAATCTATATGGATTTGCTTTCATTGACATTTCTGTAAATTACTTAACATAATCTATAGCTTGGCACATTAATTATGTACTTTATTTACTTCACCAAAACGTATGTTTTCTTCACACACACCACTTTATACGAGAATGAAGTTGAGATGTTAGCATCCTCTGTACCAGAAATCAACCATGGATGAGATCATCTTGAACACTCTGGAGGATCTGGGAGAAGAAGAATTTCAAAAGTTCCAGTGGTATCTGCAGAAGGTCAACCTTGAAGGTCTCCAGCCGCTCCCAAAGAGTCTTCTAGAGAACGCCAACAGGTTGAAGACTGTGGATCTCATCATGCAGACGTATCCCAGTAGAGAACCTGAGGTCATGATCCATGTCCTGAAGAAGATCAAGAGGAAGGATCTGGTGGAGCGCTTTCTGAATAAACCCAAAGGTAGGTGAAGATTATTAATGATGAATTATTACTATTAAAGCATTCAGCCTCACTGCAAATTAAGTTTATTGGCAGAATTCAAGAACGATCAGCTGTTTTCAGTAAACAAATAAAACAAGGACTATTTAAATAGCGCAGCACAACTAATATTAACATAATTCATATCTCCCAATTTTGAACAAGGATAATTTTGAGACTGTACTAGTCATTAAAAGTGCATTTTGTATTGAGTTTGGAGAAACCGCTTGTAATATCAGTTGTGTTGAGCTGTGAACGTTTCCAATAAATCTAATCTCCAGTGGAGGCTGAGGCATCCTTAAAGGAGTAGTTCACCCCCAAAATGACTTGTTTCCTAGTTCAGTTACACACCCCATGAAGACCTGAATTCACTGAGATGTTTTATTAGTTTTTGTCACATTCCTGAGACAATAATTTGATGACCGGGTTATCGGTCAATATGAGACTCAAAGAGGCTCTTCCACCGGCCATCAAATTATTGTCTTAGGAATGAGACAAAAACTAAATCATCAGGTGTGCAATTGATAGAAAAAAAATGTTGGGAGTGAAAACTCCTTTAAAGTATTAGGTCTAGTGCAACCTTTCAGTAAATAAGTCTAGTGCCGTCTTTAGATAAGTATGACATGTTGCATGCCAAAAATAGCTGATCTGCAAGCTGCAATGCTTTGCATCCCAACATGTTGTGAGCTTGCAGATCAGCTATTTTCAACCACACGGAAACTGTCAGGATGTTGGACATTTAGAAACTTTGGGCATACATAGGCCACAGACAAGTGCTCTGCAGACATCTCTGTCCTGGGCCAGTTTCTCCAGCTGTCTCCATGTGTGACCAGATCTCTTACATCTGCATCCAGGTCACACCACCAGGTGTTTCTTGATCTGCCCATCTTCCTTCTCTCCGGTTGGTTCCACAACAGGACGTATCTTGTGATATTGGATGCAGGATTGTGAAGAGTGTGGCCAATCCATCGCCAGCGTCTTTGGAGGATGTCTTCCTCTACAGGGTGTGGTCTTGTCCAGGTTACTGATTGTGTTTGGACAGCAAATTCAGAGGATTCTTCCAAGGCAGGTGTTTTTGAATGCCTGGATTCTTTTCATGGTGTTGACGGTAGTTCTCCAGGGTTCTGCTCCATACAGCAGAACTGGCTTTACCATGGAATTAAAGATCCTGATCTTGATGTTTATTGGCAGATCTGACATTTTCCAGCTGATGGAAAGTAGCTCTTGCCTTGTCGATCTGAACCTTTACATCGATACTTGCCCTGTCCAGTTTGTCCCGTCCCTCTGTGAATGGTGAGGCCAAGGCGTGTTTAGGCGTGGAAAAGAAAGGTCAGCATGAGCGAAGTCAAGATTGTCTATTTGTTAGCTTTTCTGGCCTGTGTGCGGCTGTTCATTGCTACCAGGAGATGGTGGTCCAAAGCTACTCCTCTTTTAACGTGCACAACGTGCAGAGATCTTCTGGACTTTTTCCCAATGCACACACCGATCGATTTGGTTTTCCGTCATCAGGTCTGGTGATACCCAGGTTGCCTTGCGTATCCTTCTGTGATGGGAGAAACTCCTGTCGAAACATGGTTACTTGTGGCCCACAGGTTGGTGAATGTCTCCCTTCTCTCATTCATTTCCCTTAGGCCTTGCTAGACCATAATCTCCTTGTAACCCTGGTTGCTGACAATCTTTGCATTGAAATCGCCCATGGTGATGACAATGTTTCGTCTTGGGCAGGCCTGGATGATGGACAGCAGTCTGTGGTAGAACTCCTCCTTGACAAAATGTGTGTTTGCAGATACTGTATGTGCAATTCTTTGTGTATGCGCACGCAACTGATAATTGCACCTTGTTATGTTGGCGCTGGGCTTCTTGCCCACGACGCTGTCGCACAGTAGCCAAGACAAATTAAAAATGGCTATGTTTTGTGTTTTCAATGTCCGAGCGAACCCAAAACACCGTACCTGTACCTGTGACTGACAAGCTTGATTTGTGCTTCACCGCATCACCCTATGGCGGTGTTGTTGCGTGTCGAAAATACCAGACATACAAGATCACAATGCTGCGCGTTGTTACGTGTTGTGAGCTTGTAGCGCTGATATTTCAACTCCCTACACCACCGTACAACAAAATGGCTAACGCAGCAGGCAGCAGCAGTGGGGAGACGGACTTATGTGCAGTCCCCCACCAGCAAGCCGTCAGGGAATTAAACCAGTGACATTAAAAGTCAGATCATGATATAAAACTTTAAATGGTAGGTTCTAATGGATGTTTATGCAAATAATATTATTAAGATTAAATGATGAAATAGCCTAAGAGCATTTTCCCAACCGGCCATAGTGGCCGCCGTCTTTATATTTAATGGCCAATTAAACATTGTAACGTTCAATTGCCGGTAAATACTGTTTAAGGAAACTCTGGTACAGACTTGATCAACATCTGCCTTCCTGGCAGTGGGGGGCGATGTCTTCCTCATGGCCTGAGAACAACAACGTCTCTGTGGCTAACCTCTTATGACCAGAACCGCTCCACCTTGCCTCACTGATCCAGATTGTACATTCTCATCTCAGCTGCCACGTCTGTTTTGCCAGTTTTAAACATGGTCCGGACATTCCATGTTGTGATGTCAAAGGTGGTCCTGGTAGGAATGATGGTTGTCAACGGAGTTGAAAGTCAGATGGGTCTGATCTTCACTACTTGTGTCATATATATACCGCGACGAGGTAACAACAAACAGGAAGGATAAAACATAAAGGATGTGTGAAAATAGAAGTTTAGGTTAGTTCTGTGGCCTACTGGCCACATAGTCCAAACTAAGGTTGGCACTGATTGGTCCAGCGTTTTGTGAGAAAAGACACATGCGAATGCATGAACATGCACTAGTAAACAGAGAGAAGACAATGAAAACAAGTCAGCTGTGTCTTCCTAATATGATATGAGTGCAGAAAAATAAGCATTTTAAGTCATATAAACGTCTGTCTTTCCTGCTGCAGATGAACTGTTTGTAGATAACAGTTAATTACCTTTCTTATACAAGTCTTTTGTCTTTTCTGACACAGCAATATGTGTAAAATTAGACCAGGATGGAGCTACAGGAGCTGACCCACCAAGTTCCAGTTCAACGTCTACAAGGGGAGGAGTCTCTAAGGATGGAGGTGAGCTGACTATCTGAACACTGAACAGAACACACACACTGTGTGTGTGTGTGTGTGTGTGTGTGTGTGTGTGTGTGTGTGTGTGTGTGTGTGTGTGTAACCCTAACTACAAGGTTAAACTCAGAGATTAGTTTTCCTGTTTTTCAAACAACATTGTTAACATATCAGACTTATCAACAATAGAGAGGTTTAAATGACACATGTTTTATTATGTTGTTGTTAGGGCTCTTGTAGGTCCCCAAGTCTCTCGTAGATCTTGTTCCCCTTGGCTAAAGATGTTTAAGATTGCTTTGTTCATTACAGATTTCAAAATATCAGGACATCCCATCATCTTCTATGAAAAACTGCTTCAAGACGAGATGGAAAACACATATCGATGTGTAAAATTGGACAATGAGCCTAAGATGAAGCTTGAAGATGTCTGTGTCCCTATCTACAACATCAAATCCAGTTTCACAAACATGCTCAAACAGCATGAGGTCAGACAGATGGAGATGAATAAGGCAGTACAGGGGAAACCAATCGAAATGAGTGAACTATTTAAAGACCCTTCTGGAATAAATGAAAGAACAGTGCTGACTGTCGGTGTTGCAGGAATTGGAAAAACCTTCCTTGTACACAATTTTATTCGTAACTGGACCCTGCAACGTTTTCCCCAAGACCCCCATCTCTTGTTTCCATTGAGCTTCCGCCAGTTAAATCTTCTTGAGGGAAAAGGCTTTAGTTTGTCAGAGCTAATTCACGAATGCATTGCGGACGCCCGATGCATTGAGAAAGACGCTCTTGATGACATCTTCACCCAAATGCAGAAGTCAAACGTCTACAACAAAAGTCCCTTCAAAGTGATGTTTGCCTTTGATGGGCTCGATGAAAATCGGCTGCCATTACGTTTCCCTAAAGGTCCCCCAGGCCAAGTCACCATGTGGGATCAAGTCACCGAATCCCTCCCTGTGGAGGAGCTGCTGGTAGACCTCCTCACGGGGAAACTGCTTCCCTCTGCTCACATCTGGATGACCTCACGACCTGCAGCAGTCGGTCAGATCCCTGAGGACGTTGTTGACAAGATGACAGAAGTGCGAGGGTTCATCACAGATGACCAGAAGATGGAGTACTTCAAGAAGAGGTTCATGATCTTCAGTGATGACGAGAACCAGGCCAGCTCAAAGGCCAACTTGATCATGTCACACATCAAGAAATCAAAGACCCTCTCCACCATGTGTGAAATCCCAGTCTTTTGTAGGATCTTGGCTTTTGTTGTGCAGCACAGAACAACGACAGACAAGCTGCCTGAGACCCTGGTTGAGATGTACAGTCAATACCTGACCGCTCAGACAAAGCAGAAGGAGAAGAAGTATGGTGCATCAGGTGAGACAAGAAAAGAGAAGCTCATGGAGGCAGAAGCAGAAGTTCTTCTGAAGCTGGGCAAGCTGGCGTTTGACCAACTGGTCAAAAATAACATCCTGTTCTACCAGAAAGATCTGGAAGGCTGTGGTCTTGATGTGAACGACGTGCTGAAATCAGGCACGTGCACAGGGTTCTTCAGAGAAGACGGTGCTTACTTCCAAGAAACGAATTACTGCTTTGTTCACCTGAGCATCCAGGAGTTTCTGGCTGCAGTCTACCTGTACCACTGTTTCACACAGAGGAAGATGGATGTACTGACAACATTCCTGGAGTCAGAGAGACTAGATTAGTGTCACTCTCTGTCTTCCTGAGGGCTGCTATGGTCAAAACCCAGCAGAGTAAGAGTGGTCACCTGGACCTCTTTGTCCGCTTCCTTCATGGTCTCGCATTGGAGTCTAACCAGAGTCTCTTAGGAGGTCTTTTGGGTCAGGCAGTCCACAGTCCACAGGAGATCCAGAGAGCCATCGACTACCTGAAGGAGAGGATCTCTCCAGCCAGAGGGTCTAAATTTAAACCCATCTCTCCTGACAGATGTATCAACATCTTCCAATGTCTGATGGAGCTGAAGGACCCCTCATTAAGTCAGGGGATCCAGCAGTACCTGGAGTCAGAGAACAGATCAGGGAAGAAACTCTCTTTGACGCAGTGTTCTGCTCTGGCCTCCATGCTGCAGATGTCAGAGGACGTTCTGGATGAGTTGGACGTGGACAAATACAACACATCAATGCAGGGGCGACAGAGACTGGTCCCAGCTGTGAAGAACGTCAGGAAGGCTCGGTTAGTTGTCTTGTTGTTTTCATTGTGTTTGCCATGTCAGAATACAAAACATACTTCTACATTAGGGGGGAGAGAGAGAGAGAGAGAGAGAGAGAGAGAGAGAGAGAGAGAGAAAGAGAGAGAGAGAGAGAGAGAGACCAGCAGTGTGACTGAATGCCTAGCACAGTGGTTCTTAACCTGTGGTTCAGGGGGGGGGGGGGGGGGGGGGGGGGGTTATTAATGTTTATTACTTATTTTATCAAAGGTAATCAACAATCTATCTATAAAAACTGGTCAAACATTGGCTAAATTGTTAAATAATATAAGAACGAGAAAATAGCTGATCTACAAGCTTGTCCCCAGTGTCAAATATAATTATTTTGAGGGGGTCCCCAGTTAAAATATGGTTATTTGGGGGGTCTCCAGACTAGTTCAAATGCTTATTTGGGGATTTCACGGCCTGAAAAGGTTGAGAACCACTGCCCTAGCTTGCAGTTTGTTGTTGGTACTTAAAGAAACATTAGACAGCAGTTAACAACACTTCACACCTCAAAACACCGTCTCTCCAAACAGTGATGTTAGCCTGGTCCCAGCCAGAGTAATGAGAGGTCATTTCACCTCTTTGCTGTCTGTGCTTGT
>NC_137830.1:4408260-4410760 GCF_963921795.1 Nannobrachium achirus
TATTAATATCTGATGTTTGATTCTTTATTTAGACTGACTAACTGCTGGTTGTCAGAGAGATCCTGTGAAGTTCTGGCCTCAGCTCTAAGATCTAATCCATCCCTCCATCTCAAAGAACTAGACCTGCGCTTCAACGTCCTAAACCACTCAGCACTGCAGCTCTTCTCTGGACTGAAGACTCTCCAGTGAGTAGAATGAACTGTGTCCATGTTTGTTAGTTCACTGTTTCTATTAGAACGTGTCAATGGTTTGTAGATACATAGATACTTTTATTTATCCCGCTGGGAAAATTCTGTCACCCAGATGCATTTAAAGGTTACAGATCGAGTGTCAGGTAAAGAGTAAGGAAAATAAAAAGTGCTGTCGGGTTCAGCAATACAAGGCAAAACGACCCATACATTATCACTCAAGGTGCATGCATTCTGGCACTCAGCTGTATTCCAGAAATACAGTATCCATATCAAAACAGATCTTTAAGCCACCAGCTTCAGGAACAAGGTGTGTGGAATAAAAAGTGCAGAGAAACTTTACTATAGAACTTAGACACACAAACTCAGGTACAGCCACACAGGGCGAATTAAACGTTAAACAGAAAACACAGCCTCAAACAGTGGAAACTACAAATAAACCTGAACAGAGAGAATGTGGAAGTGAACAGGAAAACGGCAGCATCAACGTTCAACTATAAACCAGTGAAGAGCGATGATGATTCATTATTATTGATTGCGACTGTAGTTCGCAGTTAACTATGAAAACCGGCACATCCTGTCCGTACGTCCTTCCGTAACGTCTCAATGTCTATAGCTGACCACCATGTCTCTAGTTAACCTGTTGTGACATCACATTGTTGACCCATATTTGGCAATGCCTGTTGTGATATCACATTGTTGATCCATATATGGAGATCACTAATGTCATCAATATCAAGCCCATTGCTTGGAATGCCCATATAAGGACATATTGTGTGAGTCTGTAACATAAGACATCTATGACGTCAGTCATATCCATATTTGGGAAAATATTTTGTCCATGGTTTGTAAACAACCAACCGCAACTCACACTTACAAATTAATTCAGTCCTGCGCGACGGGTGAGGTCACTTTTCACCCTTAGGGCGTCTTACTGGTATTATTTTATCAAAACAATACTCCACCTCTGAGCTCTGATTTGAGTCTATTTTAACTTTTATTTCAATTCAACCCCAGCATTGATTTCATGTTCTTTCAGTGCTTACAGTTTTGTCTCTTTTGTTTTACAATAATGAAAAGTAATCAAATGTAAACTAATATGATTAGTTATCACTAATATTAATCTAACTACATTACAAGCAGTGTTGGGTAATGTTACAGGAAAATATATGTCTTAAATGTAACCATGTGTCCACATTGTTTAGAAAATAGTAACTAAGTAACTGATTACTGCCAAACTAACGCGTTAGGTTACTCTGTTACTTCAATTTGTACAATTACAGTAACGACTAAATGTGTTACCCTAAACACTGATTTCAAGTTATATGAATACATTACTTAATCCCTTAAAATGTGATGTACTTGTTGTACTTTCTACAGAGTGAAACATGGAGGACATGAAGACTGGCTTAATCCTCAACTCCTTGCAAGATGTGAGTGTCTGTCTGTCTGTCTGTCTGTCTGTCTGTCTGTCTGTCTGTCTGTCTGTCTGTCTGTCTGACTGTTAATTTCACATACTGACATTTTCTACCCTCCCTGGATGTTGTCACTGTTCAGTGACTTAATTAAGGATTTAGAAATCATATTTTCCGTACAGACAGGCTTCCAATTCCATCAGAAATGGAGCAGTACTTTATGAGTAGTTTTACTCTTAGAGAGACAGCCTGTTGTACTTTGAACCAGGCCCGGCGGCAGGACTCAATGGTCGCTGTGAGCTTTAGATTGTCGTTACTCTTTATTTGAATATGGCAAAAATAGAAGATCTACCATCTCACAAAATGTTACATCATTACGCATTGGGAAGTTGTGGATCTTCTTGTAGATAAGATTTATATTAACTCTTTTACTGCCACCAAAGTAGCTTACCTTTGTGATTTTATAGAAAAATAACCATCCATTATTTCCAATCGTGGTCTTGTGTAGAGAGGAAGCATCTCTCACAGAGTCGCAAAAAAAAAAAAACCCACAACATTATGGGAGCCGCCTTTACGAAGCGAGAGTCTCCCCCTCTTCCTCGGTTGCACCAGTTTTCAGACATAGAAATAGAGAAAGTAGATCAAGGCTGAAAAAACTACCAGAAATCCCGCCGCCATTTAATGTTTATGTGCTCTGAAGATTACAGAATAGCGTTACACCCCCCCCCCCCCCCCCCCCCCCACCATCTGCTGAGGAAAAGAACGCTCGACATGGCGGCGTCGCAAAAAAAGAAACAAGCATTCGTTCACGTTCAGCGACATGTTATGTGTGTGTGTGTGAGTGTGTGTGTGTGTGTGTGTGTGTGTGTGTGTGTGTGTGTGTGTGTGTGTGTGTGT
>NC_137830.1:4415760-4547670 GCF_963921795.1 Nannobrachium achirus
GGGGTCCCTGACAGGAAGGAGTTATTAACCCTATGAAATCAAACCGTGTCTAATATATATATATATATATATATATATATTAAAGGTGTCAAAATTATCGCGTTAACTGCGGTAATTAATTTATTTTATTAATTGCGTTAAATTTTTTAACGCAATTAATCCAAAAGCAGAACGACCTGCTGCGGTGGAACACTATCTGCGGTGGAACACTGTCTTACTGTAGCCTATAGCGCTGCCACTGCTCCTCCTCCACCCCCCCCCCCCCTCCCCTTTCTACACACAAGCATGTCACTCTGACTGCAGCAGCGAGAGACGGAGGAGAGCTAAGAGCTGCGGTTTCAAAGTGAAACAGGATTTAGATCGTTCACTGGAATAATACCTGATCATCATACAATACATCTGAAAAATATATAGTCTAGCCTACTTCTACCTCTGTTCCTAAAATCTGCGATGTTGTTAGGGTGCTGGGCTGCTGGCCTGAGTGCTCCAAACTTACTTGGATCAGATGAAAGACGCACGGCACTGCCAGTCATGACATTAGCTTAACGATCGATCGCCTCGTTGAAAATGCGCATTTGACCCAGGCAATCAACAGCACAACATTAATGGCAGCTGTTACAAACGCTTGTTTTCTCTGTCTTGTGCACGTGTGTCAGCTGTTTTATCTGTAACCTAGATGTCAAATAATTCTGTGTTGTATTGCAGTGGTTCTCAACCTATGGGTTGGGAACCCTAGGGGGATCCCCAATTTTATTTTGGGGGGGTCCCCAGATGTTAAGCTTAATGTTAACATTGTTTTCTCACTCAACAATAAACAGACCAACATACAGTAGCCTATAGGTGTGGCATCTGCACATTTCTAAACTGACAAATTAAGGGCTTTTTTACTAGGCCTATACCATACCTCTGGTCAAACATTAGTCAAATTATCAAATATTAGAGGCAGAAATTCTGAAAATAGCAGATCTACATGCTTGTGGATCTACATGCTCACAAGCATGTAGATCTGCTATTTTCACAAGCAAACAGTCAAAACTAATGTAATGCCAACTCCAACAATTCCAAGTGCTCAGGGTGTGTGGTGTGGGGGGGGGGGGGGAGGGGGGTCCCCAGTTCAAATATGATTATTTTGGGGGGTCACAGCCTGAAAAGTCATGTGTAAGCCAGTGTTTTAGACGTAGCCATGGGCCTATTGTATAAATATTTGCTATTGCTACACAATAAATGGTAAGGTAAAAAAAATGCATAAATAGTAATAATAATAACAATAATGATAATAAACATATATATAGTCCTACATATTGTATGATAAATCTATCTTTGCCTTTAGCTTGCCATTACCGCAACAATATACATAAAGAAATGGCATATTTTGGACATAGTTCGATTCGTGATTAATCATGATTAATTAATTTTTGAGCTGTGATTAATCTGATTAAAAATTTTAATCATTTGACAGCCCTAATATATATACACTGTAAATAAATATGTATCAGTCATCACCACAGCTTTAGATCTGAATAGATCAGATTAGATCAGATCAGATTAGATTAATTAAAATCAGACAGCTCAAACCTCCACTCCACACATTTATAAATATGTATCATAAATACTGATGATGATGATGGTGTAAATATAATTTATAAATATGTATCATAAATACTGATGATGATGGTGTAAATATGTCAGTATCATACTTGTGTCTCTCATGTAAACACATCTACTCTATTGTTTTATATGTGATATTTGACACAACAGACAGAGGAACAGTGTATATCTGATCATGTAATTATCACAGTATCATTGTTGTTTCTTGTACATAAACCTTTATACTGAACCACTGTACTGACTGGGGTGCCACAGGGTTCTGTACTTGGCCCCCCACCCTCTCTACACCAAATGGACACGTTGTGAGCTTGTAGATCTGCTGTTCTCAGCTCATTGTGATCTATGATGACAACAGCAGAACAGTTTAACTCTTTCCTCTCCTGCTGCTGTGAGCATGTTGTTGGTTGACTAGACTTCATGTCATTTACTCTCATGTTGAACTTTGTAAATCACTGTGGATTCAAACATCTACTAAATGTCTGCATTCATTCATCCATGACGTTCACATCATTCATTGTTTCATCTGTTGATTCATTATTAGATCATTATTTCCTCTGTCCTTCTGTCGTTTTGTTTTAATTTGCATATCGTTCTCATTCTTCACATGTTTTTTATAAGACCATTTGTAGAAGTTTATTTTTTTAAATAAATGGATTCTTAAAAGTCTGATATTGTTTCCATGTTTAATTAGTGTATTCTCCTTTCTGTGTGAAGTTTGCATGTTCTCCCTGTGTCCCCTTGGGCTGGGGTTTTCAAAGTGGGTGACGGGGCACCCTGGGGTGCTGCGACGGCAGTCCAGGGGTGCTGCAAGATAATTTGATAATATTTGAAATTTATTTGGACATTTAAATATATATTTAGTATAATTTTAAACTTGAAGTACAACGTTATTTTCAGTCAGTTGTAACCAAAATGGCGATTATCTCGCTTTCCTCACAACTTAATCGCAAAAATATGCTATAAATATAAGGTGCTGGGAGTGAACATTAGGAATATAATAATTTAGGGTTGCCTCGGATGAAAAAAAAAATATTTATAGGGGTGCCCCGAGCCAAAAAGGTTTGGGAACCCCTGCCCTATAGGGTATTTACCCTCTCAATGAACAGTAATCCTGGTCTCTATACTGCCTCCCCCTGGCCAGCCAGGGCGTCTGATGGAGGGGAAAGGAACTGGTTAGAATAACGTGTTCCTTCCATGCACAGCACAATCATCAGTGTATGTTGGATTCATGTCAATTTGTGTTTTCAGATATTTAACCACTTGAACCGTCAATACTTAATAAACTTGACCTTTCACTCTGTACTTAGTCTGCTCTTTTTCCCCTCTACACCAAACCTCTTTGCTGAAAATAGCCGATCTACAAGCTCACAACGCCTCGCAGCGTCCATATTCTCAGAATATGGACGCTAGGGTTCAAGTGGTTAATATAAAAAAGGAGAAAAAAAAAGTTCTATAACTCAAAGATTTGGAGGACCCCCTGTAGTAACTCTGAAGACCCCCTGTTGAAGACCCCTGGCTTAGGCAATTGGCACTGGGTGAAAAATGGGTTACAAAATATGGGATAAAATGTATACTAATAATAATACATAAATATAGTGTAATTTCAATAGGTTAATTCATAATGTATTTTTGTATGTCTGGTTCAAAGAGACACTATGGTATTGATTGATTGATTGATTGATTGATTGATTGATTGATTGATTGAGGACTTTATTAGAAGTTTGCATAGGAAAAGGTACATTTACATGACAGTACAGTTCACTGGTACAAGGTCAACTAAAAGGATAAACACAGCAAGAAAGCCTCAGGGCTTGTTTCCATTAAGGTATTTATTTTACTCATATAACCTTTAAGGACAGACATATGGAAACCTTGTATGTCCAAAACCTTTTGTATTTATCATTTTAAAAATGATCTAAACTAGTGAAAACAGCTGATCTACAAGCAGAGGCATTGTGTGCTTGTAGATCAGCTGTTTTCACTAGTTTTCTGAGATGAGTAGAAATTAAAGTCTAACAAATTGGAAATAATCCAGTAAGTAAAACAATAATACATAAATAAATACATGAAATAAATAAATAGTTTGATGGCAGCTGGATTTCCTCTTTGGTCTGTGAATAAAAGACAATGTGAGTCTACTTGAGATGTGTGTTTTCAACTATGGTCTGATCCAGAGCCTTGTATTGGAGAGAGTCACGCCATCTCTGTTCACTTCATGTTCAGGATTTTTACATACACATCTATTGGTGACTGGTGCAAGACACCAGTCATGTTGCCATACCTTAGCCTTTTCTGAACTGACGCCACTGAATACCAGACTGATCTCTCTTCATAAAGCCTCTCTCTCTAGGTCATACATGGGCAACTGGTGGCCCGGGGGCCACATGCGGCCCTCACCTTCACTTAATGCGGCCCGCAGGTTAATACCGGAATACTGATCTATTATTGATTTCAGCTGTTATAATTCCAAACATGACCTGCTTTAATTCAGTCAAGCTTATTGACTATAGTATAGTAGTATTACAATGTATTTTTTTTTATGTCCAATGTATTTGTATTTAGGTTCATAAAGTTAACATGAATATATAGCTAAATGCATTTGAAATTGAATCAATGTGTTACATTTCAGGATTCAAAAAAAATAAATAAAAAAAAAATAACAAAAAATGATTCCAGGATTCCAATTCAAAAGAAGCAAAAACAGCCGATCTACAAGCTCGTAGATCTGCTATTTTTGCTTCTTTTGTATGAGATACTCGAATGACAAAGTTGGACGTAGCAATATGCAATGTGGCCCTCTGGAGTGAAGGTGGAAATATAGTGGCCCTCGTTTCTCTGTCAGTGGCGCTCACACTTTTTCATGCGAAGGACCCCCAAAATGATATATCTGGCCACGGACGCCCATCTCAAAATATTTAGTTCCAGGGGGAGGTTGGAGTTCCTGGCTATGCCATTCAGGACCCACATCAATTAAAAACATAAACATTGCCTATGGTGTTTCTAGAATCATGAGGAATGCCTTGCATCACTCTGTGTGATCTCTGCTAAGGCCATGATTGATTACAGTGCTTCTCAAACGTTTTCATATCAAGGACCTCCACACTGACATCTATTAGCCCACAGGCCTCCGTTTGAAAAGACATGCCATGGATCCCCCATAAGAGAGGGTTTTTATGGCTCTAGCGGTGATTTCAAACCATTTTAATTTCAAGGACCCCCAGTTTGACATGCTTTTTAGGCTACGGACCCCCATTTAATTAATGGTATTTAATCTCTGAGAACCCAATTTATGTAAAAATCAATGTTAATTTAACTCACAAATGGATACAAATGGAACCAAATCCATTTGGTTATGTTTGTACACTCGCAGAGTTACATACCCATGAGGGTTTGTAACATTGGTTTCTATAATCAACTTGGTGCGTTTTGCTTTTATTTTTGAATTATTTTCATTAATAGTTTTTTGTTGTTGTATTTTATTGTAACTGTGATATGGATCTGCCTGGGTCTGAAATAAAGATTGAATTTAATTGAATTGAATTGAATTGAATTGAATTGAATTGAATAACTATCATTTAGCTGGAGACCCTGTCCTGGAACTCCCTCAAGGACCCCTGGGGGTCCCCGGACCCCACTTTGAGAACCAATGGATGAATACATAGTTTGACTCCATCAGTAAACACCCATACATCTAAACATGAAGAATTCCTCAATACAACATGAAAGGTGGGTACTGGGTAGCCTACATTACTGCTCACAAACATCTGCCATGTTTCAGTTGTTGCTGGCTTGCAGCCCTGCTATGATGAATCATGCTTTTAAATAACCCCAGATACTGATAAATAATATCGGTCACAGATATTCTTTTTTTTATCAGTATCTTATCATCCACTTGAATGGAAAAAGATATAGTTTATCTGTTTATCTGGCCCAGTGGGAATGGGCCACCAGTGGTGGAAAGAGCACTGAAATGTTTTATTAAGTAAAAGTATCAATACTGCAATGTAGAGATGGACCTATTGCAAAATTCTTGGCCAATACCGATCCGCCGGTTTTATGAAGGTCTGACCTGCCAAAACCCATTTTTCCGATACCGATTTCTTTAGCTAAGAACTAGAAAATAGGGTTGCTCCAATTAAAAACAAATTCAGGCCAAGTAGGCCTACAAGACATACTTCAATTTGAGTACCAATAAGAAGAACACTAATGCCAAATCAATCACAATAGTACAATATCCAAAATCACAGACAATATCCAGTCTAATATGACCGTCTGGACTAGGCAGGAGGAAAGCAGGTGATGCATGCTTTTTTTCCCCCTTCTTTTTGGAGACAACATTGAGCGCAGGATTATGGAATATATCCTTACATTGCAAAGGTTATCAGCACCATCTGTATTCTGTAGGCTGCCACTAGACTGGCTGCTACTTGCTAATGTTTACTTTAGTCACAGGACCAGAGCATCATGCTGTGCAGTGCCATAGACACAATTGGCATAATCTTTTATATTGGCCGATTCCAATTTCCACCCCTACTGCAATGTACAGCTGTAAAAGTCCAGAATTCACATTTTACTTTAGTAAAAGTACAAAAGTATTGGCATCAAAATGTACTAGAGTAAATGTAGTCATTATGCGTAGTGTCTCATTTCAAGTCTTCAAATCTATAAAAATCTTTTGAAAATAACAGATCTACAAGCTCAAAATCTGTCATATCTCAAGGCAATGTGAGCTTGCAGATTGGCTATTTTCAAATGGACATAATGTGTGTTGATGTGTTGGTTGATTTGTGTTTCATAAAAATAATCAATCTATAAAGTAACTAGTAGGATTAACTAAATAATTGTAGTGTATTAAATACAAGTTGTAAGTACAATATTTGGATCTGAGATGTAGGCCTAATGTAGTAAGTTAAAGTTGTGCCATGTAACTTTTTTTATAAAACAAATCTTAAAATTCTCCTAACTATTAAATCACAAAAGTTTTAGAAGATCCGCGCCGTGAATTTCAGCCTGTAAAGCCTTCTCTGTATGTAAACTGAGATCCTTGCCGTGGACCGGATCTCGCGCCAAAATTGCGTCATCACACTACCGGCCAATCACAGCGAGGGTTATACAACTGCCGGCCAATCACAGCGCATCTTGAAGTGGGGTCGCTATGGCAGCCATATTTGTTGTCGCCCGTTTGTACCATCCCTTCTCTAGGTAATTTCGCCTACCAGGCAGGGTGAAGGAGTCCGTATCTCTGGAATTACTGAACGCACAGGAACAAGGGACCCCTTAAAAGATAGATCTCAGCGAGGTGGAGGCAGACGCGGGGGTCTGAAGGTACGAAAAACGTCCGAAAGACGCGGACGCGACCGCGGTTTGCTATAGGGCTAATGACCACTAGTTGGGCATCTTACACAGTATGGCTTTAAGAAGTAAAAGTATTGAAAACTGGAAATACTCAAGTAAACAAAAAAATACATCAAACAGTAGGGTAGAGTGGGGGAATAGGCCCCCCTGGGGTAATAAGCCCCCCAGCTGTATTTCTCTACAGAACTACAAGGTGGCAAACTATTTGATTTCAGCACATTCCTGGCATCCTTAGCTCTTCATGGATACAACATTTCATTGTCTCACCTTAATCCAGGTCATAACTTTCTCAATCAAACACATTTAAGATAAACTGATCTAATTCTTTGTCACTGTGAAAATGTTCCAAACTCGGTGTAAATAAGTTGAACCTCTTCACTTATTTTTTGTATATCATTAGGAAGGCCTTATGATAAATTATCAACTTAAAAAAATAAAAAAATAAAAAAGGTTTAAGATTTAAGATGACACTCTTTGCAATGACAGCGTTGGGGTAATAGGCCCCCCCCTCGTGTGGGGTAAGAAGCCCCCAGAGGCTTTTTGCCCCATGGAGAGAATAACTGCTTATTTTTGGCAGAATCGTTCAGTTAATGATACAAACGTGAAAATTGGCATTAGCAGTTTCCATGGGTCACTTTGAAATGGACACTTTCAAGATGACAGACATTTTTCAAGATGGCTGACACCTAATTGGAGCAGTTATGTGATATAAAGGGTTATTTTACCCAGGGGGCAAACCAGCCTTTTTTTGGGAAACCTGCATTTGCCCCGACATAAAAAGTTGTCCACCAGAAATATTATCTATGACCCAGTAGGATCACAACCTATATGGACAACCCGGTCAATTTGTACAACAAAGTCCAATATGGCCGCCTCAATATTAGCCCCTATTAGTTTTAATGGGGGGTGAATAGGGCAAAATTTTAAACTGAGGGATATTTCCACGAAACTTCACAGGTTGATCAATGGTATACATATGAACATTTTTTGTATTGCAAGTTTCCATGAAATCCAATATGGCCACCACAATATGGCCGCCATAATGTAAGGACCCAGAAAATAGGTTTTGCCTCTAACTTCTGAACCAGATGAGCTAGAAACGCAAACTTGGTGTCTATTTCATGGTGTCTGACCATGGGAGACTCAAAGGAATAGCTAATTTTATTATTGGGTGTGTCTGGACCTTTATTGTGCACATTTGCAAGATGGTGGATTCCCAAAATAGAGCTTTAACATAATTTCTACCATGATTGTTGACTGCTTTTGCAAATACAAGCAATATGAATCCATTTGCTAAGATTTATGGCACAGAAGGGACTTATACCTGTATTATTCTTGAGTTTGCATGTTGTCAAAATGGCTGTAAACGAGATATTATATTTCCTGTCCGATTCTACTGTATGTAGTTGTAGCAATGACTTCAGATAAAATCAGAGACCAAAACAATGTATCTTAGAAATTATTTTTTTATTAAAAAAAATATAAAAAAAGAGAGAGATTATCTCAATGAAATGAATGCAACTGCCTTTTTGGGTCTTTCACACATAGACATGCACATGCTTTCCAACAACTTCAGCTTCAGGGAAATTATAATGAACACATGATTAAAACAGGCTGCATTATAATGCAAATAATTGCTAGTCACTATCACTGTCATGTGTACCTATCCTGCTGCATCTTGTCTCCAGTCCTTGGCAACGACACCCCAAGTAGCATGCAATTCCCTTCTTCGCACATGAACAGTTTTTCTCGCAGCCTTTGATACAGCTACATGATATTGCCTTGTCCATTGATATAGGCCAGGCTGGCTCTGTAGATGGACAGGGGACTGCCTTCCCATGGCGGCAGCATGATATAGGCATATATCATGCTGCCACCCACCTCCTAGACCTTCCAGAGCTGTGGGTGAGAACAGAGCAGGATGCATATCTTCCTATCCATCACATGGTCTCAGCCCTTGGACTCGCACAGTGTCGTGCCCTGCCCTTTATTCACAGCCTGAGTGGCAGAGATACCACCAGCTATCCCTTTTTCACTGGAAAGAAGGCATGGTTCAAGACCAGCATGGGTCTAGATCTCCCTGCACTTCAGGAGTTTGGTGAAAATTCCTCTTATTCCCTCTCAGAGGATGTCAAGAATCAGGCTAGAGACCTCACAATAGCTGTATATGCATCAAAAGCTGACCATTCGGAGGACTTTGACCTGGCAAAGCTGAGAGTGTACAAGTTCCTAAATAACCGATCAACCCTGTTGAAGCTGCTGCCATCTACAGAAATGCCTTTGGCCTGCACCTGAAAAGAGCTGCTCTTGCAGCCATAATAGATAAAACTGCACACATCGCGAAGCCAGACATCACTTGCTTCACTGAATATGGATGGTCTCTCAGTGATGGGAAGGCAGTCCCCTGTACATCTACATAGCCAGCCTGGCCTATATCAATGGACAAGGCAATATCATGTAGCTGTATCAAAGGCTGCCAGAAAAACTGTTCATGTGCCATCCATCCATCCATCCATCTTCAACCGCTTATCCGGAATCGGGTCGTGGGGGTAACAGTTCCAACTGAGACTTCCAGATTTCCTTATCCTGCGCAACTTCCTCCACTCCCTCTGGGAGTATACCGAGGCGTTCCCAGGCCAGTCTGGATATATAATCCTTCCATCTGGTCTTAGGTCTGCCACGGGGTCTCCTCCCAGTGGGACGTGCATCGAGGACCTTCCTAGGAAGGCGCTCGGGGGGCATCCGTACTAGATGCCCGAACCACCTAAGCTGACTCCTTTCCAAGTGAAGGAGCAGCGGTTCTACTCCAAGTCTCTCTCGGGTGATTGAACTTCATGTGCGAAGAAGGGAATTGCATGCTACTTGGGGTGTCGTTGCCAAGGACTGGAGACAAGATGCAGCAGGATAGGTACACATGACAGTGATAGTGACTAGCAATTATTTGCATTATAATGCAGCCTGTTTTAATCATGTGTTCATTATAATTTCCCTGAAGCTGAAGTTGTTGGAAAGCATGTCCATGTCTATGTGTGAAAGACCCAAAAAGGCAGTTGCATTCATTTCATTGAGATAATCTCTCTCTTTTTTTATTTTTTTTAAAATAAAAAAATTATTTCTAAGATACATTGTTTTGGTCTCTGATTTTATCTGAAGTCTTTGCTACAACTACATACAGTAGAATCGGACAGGAAATATAATATCTCATTTACAGCCATTTTGACAACATGCAAACTCAAGAATAATACAGGTATAAGTCCCTTCTGTGCCATAAATCTTAGCAAATGGATTCATATTGCTTGTATTTGCAAAAGCAGTCAACAATAATGGTAGAAATTATGTTAAAGCTCTATTTTGGGAGTCCACCATCTTGCAAATATGCACAATAAAGGTCCAGACACACCCAATAATAAAATTAGCTATTCCATTGAGTCTCCCATGGTCAGACACCATGAAATAGACACCAAGTTTGCGTTTCTAGCTCATCTGGTTCAGAAGTTAGAGGCAAAACCTATTTTCTGGGTCCTTACATTATGGCGGCCATATTGTGGTGGCCATATTGGATTTCATGGAAACTTGCAATACAAAAAAATGTTCATATGTATACCATTGATCAACCTGTGAAGTTTCGTGGAAATATCCCTCAGTTTAAAATTTTGCCCTATTCACCCCCCATTAAAACTAATAGGGGCTAATATTGAGGCAGCCATATTGGACTTTGTTGTACAAATTGACCGGGTTGTCCATATAGGTTGTGATCCTACTGGGTCATAGATAATATTTCTGGTGGACAACCTTTTATGTCGGGGCAAATGCAGCACACCTTCCTTTGCCCCCTGGGTATTTTGGTGATACAAGCCTGAAAATTGGCATGAGTAGTCTCTGTGGGTCACTTGGCAATTAGCCTCGGAAACCCAGACTTACTTGGCAATTAGCCACCCACAGTTACTTGAAATTTCAACATGGCAGCCATTTTTCAAGATGGCCACCACCTTAGTGGAGCACCAAATAAACCATTATATCACTTAACTGCTCCACAAGGTGTCGGCCATCTTGAAAAATGTCCGCCATCTTGAAATTTCAAGTAGCTGTGGGTGGCTAATTGTCAAGTGACCCACAGAGACTGCTCATGCCAATTTTCATACTTATATCACCAAATAAACTATTATATCACATAACTGCTCCACTAAGGTGTCAGCCATCTTGAAAAATGGCCACCATCTTGAAAATTCAAATTCCTCTGACAATTATCTTGTCAAGTGACCCATGGAAAATGCTCATGGCAATTTTCATGATTGTAGCACTTATTCTGCTCCAGGACATAGAAGGGGGCCTATTACCCCATAGAGGGGGGCCTATTACCCCAGTAGTGGGGCAATAGGCCCTTTTTACATGTTTTTCTTTTTGTACTATAAAATCAAATGTATCTAATTTTTCAACATGGTGCCCATATAGGTGTATTGGGTAAAGCATTGTTAACATGTACATACTGAATTAATATCAAAATGTATTTTAATTGGTCATAAAATAGACATTATCCTTAAGGGGGGCCTTTTACCCCACCTTACTCTACATAAGTAAATGTAGGCCTACTTAGTTACTTTAGACCACTGCAATAATGTCCAGTTAATCAATATCCAATCTAATTCAATACAGGCATTTTCATCTGCTTTATGAGTTGTTGTTCCCAACATTAAACACAAGGTGTCGCTGTTGCCTTGATCTTCGTCTGCGCTAACTCCACTTGCTGTCTTTTTGTCCAGAGCCGGACTTTCTCTTTAAATAAAAGTAAAGATGTCTTTTGTGTGTGTTTTTGCAATATATTTGTAATATGGCCTGTACAGACATTGCTAGTCATTTTATCTAAACGCTAGCAGTGAGGAGCAGAGATGAAAATGTTTTAAACTGTTCTAATGATGTCAGCACCTTGATAGACAAGCTTTATAATGATATGTTCAGCTTCATTAAATGCATGCTATTGATTGATTGATTGAAGACTTTATTAGAAGTTTGCATAGGAAAAGGTACAGTTTCATGACGGTACAGTTCACTGGTAGGCTACAAGGTCTACTAAAAGGAGATCCATGAAAAGACTAAGCTTATTTCCACTGGAAACCATTGAAGTATCTCATATAACATTGAATGACAGACAAATAGAACACAGTACTATGCACTAGTAGATATGTAAAGAAAAACAAAAAAGAAAACAGTAAGTCTAAACAAACAGTATATACAAAGAAGGGGCAGGGGAGGGTAGGGTTGGGCTAGGTTCATTTTTTTTTACCAGTTGCGAACGGCTGCTGCCTGTAAGTGGTTTTTCAGGGCAATTTTAAAGGATGCTAGTGATCCACACTCCTTTATGGCCTTCGGTAAGGCTTTCCACATTTTGGTGGTATAGCAGAAAAACGAGTTTGACCCTTTGTTGGTTTTTACTCTGGGTTGGAAGTGATCTGTGGCGCTGCCTCTGGTGTTATAATTATGGACATCCTTAATGTTTATAAAGTATTTTGACAGGTACTTGGGTATCATAGTGGTGTAGTGTATCTTGTACACCAGGCCCATTGCAAGTTGCTGTACTCTATCATCTACTCTGAGCCACCCCACTCTTAACTGGTGTGTAGCGGTGAGGTGAGTCTGATAGGGAAGGTTGAGCAGAACCCTAATTAGTTTATTTTGGGCTGTTTGGAGTTTTGTTTTCAGGGCTTGTGGGGCGTCACGATACCATACGTGGACTCCGTAGTCAAAGAGGGGCTGGATTATTGCACCAGCTATGGTCTTCAGTGTGTTGAAATTGACCATTGGGGCGATCCTCTACCAGATGTATTCTGGTAGTGCACTAGAGCAACGTTTTCAGGCCAGGGACCCCTTAGTTGAGAGAGAGATGAAGCAGGGACCCCCACAACCTGTTCATAGATTCCATATAGTTTCATTGTTTGACAGCACAATCATCAGTGTATTTTGGATTCATGACAATTTTCAGATATTTAACCACTTGAACCGTCAATACTTAATAAACTTCACCTTTCACTCTGTACTTAGTCTGCTCTACACCAAACCTTGTTGCCAAAAATAGCAGATCTACAATCTCACAACGCCTTGCAGCGCGAGGCTTGTGAGCTTGTAGATCTGCTATTTTTGGCTACAGTTCTCAGAATATGAAAACTAGTAGGGGTGTAACAATATAGTAACTGTATCGAAATATCGTTTTTAACTTAAAAAATTGAAGTAGATCGAAATGAAAACAGCTAAAATCGAATCGTATCGTTTTATTTTGTATCGTATCGAATCGGCAGTGCAAAGAATCGATTGTATCGATACTACCTACTTGTGCATTGTATTTAGCATTTTTAAGAAGAAAAAATTAAAAGGAGGGGTTTAATTACTTTTCCTTTCCATATAGTTACACTGGTCTATCGATAAATGTGTGTTATCTCTGGGTTCATGTCAAGGTGTGGGTTTGTCAATATACAATGTCCATGTATTTGGCAGATAATCACTGTGTTTACTTATTTATATCCATAATAATACACTTACTTACTTACTTAGGCCTTTAAATTCCCTAAGGAACATAGGCCATCGATGAGGCTCCTCCATCCCCTTCGGTCTTGTGCCCTCCGCTCCAGCTGTTGCCATGACAGTCCTTGCACCTTCATCTCCTGCTCTGTTGTTCTTCTCCAGGTGTATAATAATACATGTTTCCCTTAAAAACCTTCACTATCCACACCTTTCACACAGATTTAATTTCTTTGCTAAATAGTTACTATATCGATTTTAAATAATTAAATCGTATCGTATCGTATCGCCATGAATGAACAAATATCGTCCATGTATCGTATCGTCAACCATGTATCGTGATATGTATCGAATCGCTATTAAAATGTATCGTTACACCCCTAAAAACTAGGGTTCAAGTGGTTAATGTATAAAAGAAGAATTCAGATTCTATTCATATGGCTATTGTGTCACTTTAATGACTTTTTGCGTAGCCATAATTATTGTTGTTTTTATTATTATTGTTGTTGTTATTATTATAGCATACAATCAAATTCCAGGCCGACTACATTTCCCAGAATGCACCTGAACCAGTGCAGTCCCAGCAGCTGAGCCTGAGAGAGAGAGGAGCGACAGACAGACGGACGGACAGACAGACGGACGGACGGACAGACAGACAGACAGACAGACAGACAGGCCATGTGAAGCAGCAGAGGTTCTGTGTGAAGATAAAATAAAATAAAATTAAAATGTCTCAAACTAAACCTCTGCTCGCACCAAGTGACGCTGAAAACGCGAGGAAAAGATCCACGGCAGGCAGTTCAGGTAAGACATGTTTTTACTTCATTCTGATTCCTATCAGTGGGACGTTTTAAACTTGACTTCTTTAGGCTTTAAGTTTCTACAAGTTTTCCAGGTGCTTCTATGAACCCGCTCGTCCACGTTGCTGTGCACGCGTCTATGTGTTTTGTGTTTAGAATCAATCGGCTGGTGTTTTATTACAAATCTTGGCTTTAATTAATCCTGAAACATGACGGTCGTTTCTCACGATTGTCATGGATCCACCTCAATCTCCTGTTTAGCAGTTAGTTAATTTGCCACGTACGTTTACATAAAGGTTCTCATTTAAATAATAAAGAGCTTACTGAAGGCTCAGGGATGTTACAATATGTACTGCTCAAATATAATTACCCTTATCTACAGTATTGTTTCATAAAAAGCATTTAAATCCGATCGACGGCCATTTTCGACGGCCATTTCCACTACGCGACCCCATCGGTTGGGAGGTGTACTGCACTCTGATACATTAACACTGTCTTTAGAAAATGGCAACTGATCGGATTAAAATGTTTTTTATTAAACAATACAGCCGAAACAGGTAATTCTGCTTGAGCGTACCATATTAAGACATCCTTGAGCCTTCATTAAGCACTTTAATTTTTAAATCTGAACATTCTTGTAGACGTACTTGGCAAATTGGCTAAACTGCTCAACACCAGGTTAAACCTCAACCATGACGGTGGTGAGATACGACCGTGATGTTTCAGGGCTAGTAGTGTGCAAGTGTTTATGTTTAGAATAGGTTGGTATTTCAAATCTGGGTATCAGGATTCATTAAAATCACCTGTTGCTGGTTTGTTTGTTGTTTTGGTATGTTTTGAACAAACAAAATGAGAGACAGTCACACAACATAAAGAGCTCTAAACTCTGTAACTCAGAGTGTACAAATGGAACCAAATGGACCCTTAGAGCAATGGTTCTCAAGTGGGGTCCAGGGACCCACAGTGGTCCTTGAGGGAATTCTAGGGGGTCCCTGCAGTTAAATAATATGCCTATTGATTGAATATTGATTTTACAGGGGTCCCAGAAATAGAAATACCATTAAATGGGGGTCTGTAGCCTATAACGTATGTCAAACTGGGGGTCCTTGAAATTAAAATAGTTGAGAAGCACTGCTAGAGCTGTAAAAGATCTTCTTATGGGGGTCCCTGGCATATCTTTTCAAACGGGGGTCCGTGGGCTAATGTCCTTGCCATTTTGAGAACCACTGTGAGGCTCTTTCAGTCTGACTCAGCCAGTATTTGTACTTCTAGCACTAATGATTTTAAAGCAGGGGTCTTCAAAGTGTTCAGGCCAAGGAGACCTTAGTGGAGTGAAAGATGAAGCAGGGACCCCCACAACCTGTTCATAGATTCCATATAGGCCTAGTTTCATCGTTTGACAGCCCAATCATCAGTGTATTTTGGATTCATGTCAATTTGTGTTTTCAGATATTTAACTTGAACCGTCAATCCTTAATGAACTTGACCTTTCACTCTGTACTTAGTCCGCTCTTTTTCTCCTCTACACCAAAGCTCTTTGCCAAAAATAGCAGATCTACAAGCTTGTAGATCTGCTATTTTCGATTAAAGTTCTCTGAATATGGACACTAGGGTTCAAGTGGTTAATATACAAAAGGAGAACAAAACAAGTTCCTATCACACAAAGATTTGGAGGACCCCCTGTAGTAACTCTGAGGACCCCCTGTTGAAGACCCCTGTTTTAAATCATTTAGACATATTGCACGTTATTGCTTTAACCATTATTTTATGTTTTAACTATCGGTGCCGCGCTGCGAGCTTGCAGATGTGCTATTTTTCAATAGCTAAAGTGTAAAATAATTCCAGGTCTTAATGGCTTTTAATTTGGGGGTCCTTGACATTTTGAGAAGGCACTGGTAGGCCTTTAGTCAGCCTGACTCGGCCAGGATTTGTACCAAGATTAGTAGCACCAATGTTTTTTAAAGCAGAGGTCTTCAACAGGGGGTCCGGGACCCCTAGGGGGTCCCCAGAGTTACTACAGGGGGTCCTCCAAATCTTTGAGTGATTGAAACTTTTTTCTTCTTTTTCATATTAACCACTTGAACCCTAGTACCGGAGTACCCATACCGGAGAACTTTAGCCAAAAAGTGCAGATCAACAAGCTCACAGTGAGCTTGTAGATCGTCTATTTTCGGGCAAAGAGGTTTGGTGTAGAGGAGAAAAAGAGCAGACTAAGTACAGAGTGAAAGGTCAAGTGTATTGATGGTTCAAAAGGTTAAATATCTGAAAACACACATTTATATGAATCCAAAATACACTGATGATTGTGCTGTCCAACAATGAAACTATATGGTATCTATAAAAAAATAGTGGGGGTCCCTACTTCATCTCTCTCTCGACTAAGGGGTCCTTGGCCTGAAAACGTTGAAGAACCCTGTTTTAAAGCATTAACATGTCCAGTCACAGACAGACAGACAGCCAGGAGGCTACAGTCCATATGACTATCAGACAGACAGACAGACAGACAGACAGACAGACAGACCGTCCATATGACTATCAGCAGGTTCAGGTTAGTCACAGATGTTTTCCCAGGAGAGTTAGGACGCATCGGGTGTGGAACGGTGGTCACAACCTCACACACAATACACACTCTGGTTTCTATTATCTTGTGTGTGTGTGTGTGTGTGTGTGTGTGTGTGTGTGTGTGTGTGTGTGTGTGTGTGTGTGTGTGTGTGTGTGTGTGTGTGTGTGTGTGTGTGTGTGTGTGTGTGTGTGTGTGTGTGTGTGTGTGTGTGTGTGTGTCGATAATGGCCATAAGCTAGTTGTGATGCCCAAGCTAAGGCATTGGCAAACTGAACAGAAACATTTTGTTCAGTCAGTGCTTGTGATGATTGGTGCTGTCAGGATTGCTGTCTGTCAGAGCCCAGCACAAGGACACGATTTACAATGTAGGCGTTTAGCTGATGCAGAGCGATTTACAATAAGTAAGAACAGCTCATGGTAATGTGTCAGTACATCAATATTAATACCAAATGCATAGAAATAGTCATCCAAACTCATTGGGTCTTATGATCAAAATTATACCCATTTCCTGTCAGTCTACTGTCCTATCGTATAAAGCAGGGGTTTTCAAAGTGACGGGGCACCCTGGGGTGCCATGATACCAGTCCAGGGGCGCCGCGAGATCATTTGATATAAATATTTGGAATTCATCAATATCACTACATCAATATCACTTCACTATGCTTAGTAAAACAGACCTTTTTTGCACTGTACTTGATGAGTTCGTTTTCTATCTAAGACAACTCTCTTCACCAAAAATAGCAGATCTACAAGCTCACGTGACGCGTTGTGAGCTTGTAGATCGTCTATCATATTATCTAAAATGCAATTCATTATTATTATTATTATTGGTGAACCTTCCCCCCAGAATAAGCATGCTGGGGGTTAAGCATGTTCAAGTGGTTAAATGTCAAGTATAACATTATTTTCAGTCAGTTCTGATGGAAACGGATATTTCTCTGTGATGATGTAAGATGAACACTGTGACTCAGGGGTGCTGTGGATGAAAAAGTTATTTACAGGGGTGCCCTGAGACCAAAAAGTTTGAAAACCTCTGGTATAAAGGCATACAATCTTTACAAAAGGAAATCTAAAATGTTCCACGGAGAGGACCAAGTCTTGCCACGGACACATTTGTCCATGTACGGACATGTTGATGACCCTTGTCTATATCTTCTTTTTTTAGTAATATTAATATTATTATTATTACAGTAGGGGTGGGCGATACAGTGATAAATATCGTTGAGACGATACGATGTCTCTTGAGTCCTTCAGATAATTGTGTATATCGTGATATAATGAGGAAGCCATGTAAGAATTCCTTGTTAATACAGGGATTCATTGCGGAATTCATTAAAATCTGCATGTTGGTCTAAAATCATACATGGGCAACTGGCGGCCCGGGGGCCACATGCGGCCCCCACCTTCACTTAATGCAGCCCTCAGGTTACCGCAGTGTGAATGACTGTTTTGATTTCAAGCTGTTTACAATTCCAAACATGCAAACATGACCCGCTTTTATTACTTCAGTCTATATTAGTAGCTTAATGACTAGTACTAGTCTTTTTCATGTCCAATGTATTTGTATTTAAGTTCATAAAGTTAACATAAGAACATATAAATGCATTTGAAATTAAATAAAAATTTAACTTTTCAGGATTCCAATTCAAGAATAGCAAAAAATAATTCAGGATTCCAATAAAAAAAATAGCAAAAATAGCAAATCTACAAGCTCAAAACGCGTCGCAATGCCAGCGTTTCCGGCAGCACTTTACAAGCCAGGCGCTGCGCCTGGTCTGAAATCTTTAGCGCCCGGCCAAGACGCATAGCGAAAAGCCCTAAACGTCACCAGTGCCTGCTTGTTTTCATCACATACACACGTCCAGAGCAGCCCACCGTCACAAATGTTCACCGGGGCTTTAACGGTGCAAGGACGAGATGTAGATTTCTTTTAAAACCACTATAGTACATTTTTCGATTTGGGACTAATACAGTAGATGGACTTCACATTTCGCCTACACGACGCTGCGCTGCGGCGCCGCCCGCGAGCATGTTTCTCCTCCCGGGGAGGAGAGGAGGAGGAGAGAGTGGCTGGCACAATGCAGCCTGCCGCCCTGCCCTGAGCGGCTCAGGGCTGAGCCTTTAGTTTACCTCCGCGGTGGAAATCCTGGCTGTTACCCGCGACTCACGTAGAAAAACTTGCAAAAGTATTTAACTCCAGCACGGGAGGGATGTGTGTTGTGAACTTGTGTAGGCTACTGCATGAGAATCACGCACCACTCCGTGAGTTAGTTTCACAGGACTTTGTGCGGGTGCTCAATAAAGCCTTCCCTGTGAAAAGCTTTACTATTTATGTTGGTTTAATGTGTAAGATTAAACATAGCAGCGCCAATACCACGTTACCTAACCCTACGACGATAGTATAGCGTCCGATCACTGGTCATCACTCATCATCAGCACACAGTAGCACTAGCAAGATAGGTAGCTACAGTATGTTATTGTTCGTCATGTCAGACCAACGTAAACCTGTTACCCCGGTCAATACATAGGCTTCAAAATAAGAGCCTATCGGTGGACTTCAAAACAAAATAAGAACGATTGGTACTTAAATGTAAAGTAGCCTATAAACAAGCTCGCCAACGTTTGGTTTAGCTGTGTAATGCTGTGAGCTTGTAGATCAGCTATTTTCAAATAGCAGATGTACAGGGTCAAAGTAGCTAAACTGGTTTTGCTACACAATGTTGAATAAATGTGAATAATGATAGCATAATGTAGTTGCATTTTCCTTTTTCACACCAACTCATTCATATTTTGAGGGCAAAAATGATAACTGATTTAATCAAAAATCGAAATATGTTTTGATTTGTTTGTTATAAGCAACTTCTCTCTCTTATTTAACTTCACTTAATATTTTGAGGGCAAACATAAGAATTAATATAATAAAAATGTATCAAGAAATGCATTTTAATTAAGCAAATTAATTAATTAATTAAGCAAAATTTTCCGGCTCGCGCGCAAGCGCGCGAGCCTATGCTTCCCCCCTGGTCAAGACTTTTTCCTGCAGGAAACCCTGAATGCGATGCGTTTTGAGCTTGTAGATCGGCTATTTTTGCTTTTTTTGACTGTATAAGTGTATAATGCTTTGTGGCCCTCTGGAGTGAGAGTGAAAATATATTGGCCCTCTCCATCATCACAGTTGCCCACCCCTGGTCTAAATGGCCAGTTAGTTTTCGTTACCTTGTAGGTGTGAAAAACTAAAGAATCTTGATAAGATTGTGTATCCTGATACAGCTTGGGATATATCATGCTATATTTTTCCATATCGCCCACCCCTATATTATGTCTGTGTACAGATATATTGATGACCCCTATTTATATCTTCTTGTTTAGTCTCTGCAGAACATTTAACTGCTAAGCTTGTAGTGAGTGAAAAATAAAATAAAACCTGGCTCCTCAGGACACCATGGGGAGGCTGAACAGCATCCACGCTTTCCACGACGACGTCACTCGGACCTGGCCGTCGCTGAGACGCCCTCCCCGGACACCCGCCACTCGGACGCCGGGCACCACTACTGCACCTACTCACCTAAAGGTCTGCTGGCTGTACCTCGAGGTGAGTTAGACCACTATACTGCACCTACTCACCTAAAGGTCTGCTGGCTGTACCTCGAGGTGAGTTAGACCACTATACTGCAGCTACTCACCTAAAGGTCTGATTGTACCTCGAGATGAGTAGACCACTATACTGCACCTACTCACCTAAAGGTCTGCTGGCTGTACCTCGAGGTGAGTTAGACCACTATACTGCAGCTACTCACCTAAAGGTCTGATTGTACCTCGAGATGAGTAGACCACTATACTACACCTACTCACCTAAAGGGCTGCTGGCTGTACCTCGAGGTGAGCAGCGCTTAACACATTTAGACAGGGAAGGCATATTCTGTGTCATTTTGGGTTTTAACCACGTTATTTTATGCTTTAATTATTGAAAAACATAGATACAGATATGATATGATATGGGTTCTTGTAAGGTGTATCTCTCCTGACGTGGCGTGCGTTGCAGGTCAGTCCAGGACGTCGGCCCGCTCCACCCCCTCCCAGTATGAAGAGGCCTGGCAGGAGGGAACCTCCAAGACCACCATCAGAGCTGAGAACGAGGTGGAGGCCATGAGGGAGGCCAACAACTACAAGGTACTGTAACCATGGTTACCAAGGTACTGTAACCATGACAACCAAGGTACAGTCTGCCCACTTGGAGAAGTGGGCAGACTGGGCACCTGGACAACTGGCCACCAGAACCATCTGGGCACTAGGGACATGTGGGCGCTTGGATAAGTGGGCACTTAAGCCTCGATCAGAGTCTGCGGTGAAGAGCTATCCACCGCAAATTAATAAGTGAAGGCCATCATAGTCCGTCACGGTGGAGTCCTATTCACCGTGACTGAGTGGTCTAGATCGACCAATCAGTGAACGGGGTGAAGAGCCTATCTGTCTGAAAGTAAAAACAGAGAGATGTGTCGGGACTCGCGGTGGAAAGCTCTTCACCGCGAGGAATGACGTAACGTTGTAGTTTTATGACTCAGAAAGACTACACCGCGGTGGATAGCCTTCCACCATCCACCGCGGAGCCGACTCTGATCGAGGCTTTAGGGGTGGATACATCGGGCGCGCTAGGGACATGTGGCCTCTAAGGACATAGGGACCTTGACAACGGAGGTCGTTCAATTCGGAAGATTCAACACTCAAGTCACGTCTCGACTTTCCTACGTAGTTGGTGACGTTTGGAAATACGAGTCGAATAAGAGTAAGAGACCTTGGCCAGGCTGAGAAGCAAAGTGAGAAAAGAAAGTCAGACGAACATAACGAATCAGTCTGGATTCCAGGCTATGTCTTTGATTGATTGATTGAAGACTTTATTAGAAGTTTGCATAGAAAAAGGTACAGTTTCATGACGGTACAGTTCACTGGTTCAAGGTCTACCAAAAGGAGATCCTAGAAAAGACTAGGCTTATTTCCATAGGAAACCATTGAAGTATCTCATATAACATTGAATGACAGACGGATAGAACACAGTACTATGCAGAGTAGATATAGTAAAAAAAAAGTAAAAATAAAATAAACAGTGCAAAAAAAAATATACAGTAGGTAAATACAAAGAAGGGTCAGGGGAGGCTGGGCTAGGTTTGTTATTGTCTTTACACCAGGGTTTCCCAAAGTGGGTGCTGTGGCACCCTAGGTGCCGTGATGCCAGTCCAGAGGTGCCTCAGAATACTTTGGTAATATTTGGAATTCATCAATATCACTTCACTATGCTTAGTAAAACAGACCTGATTAGCTCTACAGCCAACTCTCATCTCACCAAAAACTAGCAGATCTACAAGCTCACAACACGCCACGTTGTTGCGTTGTGAGCTTGTAGATCAGGGGACCGCGAGGCACCGCCGACCGGACCCAGAACGAATTATAGTGAAAAAAAGTGGAAAAATATCTCCACGTTTTGTTTCCACTTCTCATTGTATTCATTCACTTTCATTGCATGCGCTGAGCGTGTGTGTGTGTGTGTGTGAGAGAGAGAGAGAGAGACAACGACGCGCTGATTGGCTGATGCCGGGCAACAAAGTATTATGGGTTGTCATCTCTATGACAACGATGCGCTGATAGGCTGTTACCACAGACCGCGGAAGTTTTCGGAGCAGCAGCAGCAGCAGCAGTAGCTTCAGCCACTGAGCCACCAACAATGCAACTAGTTATAAATCAGTGGGGTTTCTTTCACGCAAAACATCATCAGCGTGAATACGTTTGCAGGATTGTAATCTTATCTCCAGAGTTTGTCGCGACGTGCCACGGCCCGACAGCCTGTGACGGCTGCCTCTCTTTCTGCATGGATATGCTTCGTCTCTGACGCGCGACACCTTGTTTTCATATCGATATTCACGTTGCGACACAAGCATAAATTATTCGAAGATTATCCCAGTTTGTTAAAAGAAACCAGAGCACTAGGGCAAAATATCTCTGCTCCACTTTGAACATTCTGTTCTCCCTGCTTTAATGGGTTGTTTCTCTTCAATCAAGTAAGGCCCCCAAATGATTTTGGTCCCCAGCCCAGATGACAGTGAAGTCATAATTTAAGGACTCTTTTAATAAAGAAAGAAACGGAAAAAGACCATTACTGCATCAACAAACTACTAAAAAAAAAAAAAAAAAACATCAGCCAATGTAAAAAAAAAATAAGAGAGGGATCCCTAATTATGTAAGATGAACAATAATGAGGGCAAGTGGCCATGACGTGAGGGCAAGTAGAACATGACCTGTACTTTCCAGACGGACAAGTGCCTCTGAGACCATAGTGTCAACCCCTGGTTGGTACTTTTTTGTATCTTAGCCTACTATTTAAGATTGACCAACATAATAAAAATAAGCGAATATAAATATATAAAAAAGATATATATATATTTAATTGTTTTGTTTTCCCCAGGACCCGGACCTGTTTCAAAAGAGTATTTGTGGACCTTCAAGATTTGTATTTGAGGACCCCTGTTGTAGATCGTCTATTTTTGGGGAACACCCACCCCCCCAAATTAGGGATGGTGAGGTTCAAGTGGTTAAATGCCAAGTATAAAGTTATTTCCAATCAGTTCTGAAACTGATATTTCTCTGTGACATATCCTACTGTATCTCAGGTGGAAAGATGTGCATATTTACGTAATATGATGTAAGATTCAAAAAAGTGTAATTCATGGGATGAAAACGTTTTTGACAGGGGTTCCCTGAGTCTAAAACAGTTTGAAAAGCCCTGCTCTAAACGTGTGAACTTTGTTTTCCTCCCAGTTTGGCTTCAGGAAGTGGAAAGGTCATGTGACCGAGAGACCCATGGAGAACCGCTCGGCCGTGGTCAAAGAGCTCTACTGTGACCTGAACACCGTCAAGCCTCAGACAGGTCTGTCTGCTCTCTGTATTACTGTGAACACTGAATCCTCAGGCAGGTCCGTCTGGCTTCCTCCTTTATTCCTCTTTTGTGTTGCTTGAGATGTGTGCACCTTTAACCCGACACCAATATTTTGCTTATAAAACTACTGGCATATGAGTTTCAACAGCCATAACATTTCAGTCCATTTTTTATATCAATAGGGCTTCTTACAGTCAAATAATAACGATCATCTCAGCCTAATTATATTATTCATTCAATAATTTGCCTCTTCAGGTTAATTAATATGAATCCATAATGTTTGTGTCCAGGTTAGTTATATCGGACCAGTTACTCGTATATGGAGACCCCTGGTACCCATATATGGAGATCCATGTACTGTATATAGAGATATGCTGTGAGAGCCCAAACATGCTTACCCTGTTATTCGTTATGTGAAAGCCCTATGACGTCTATGACGTCTGACATCATACATACAATCCCTTTTATGCCCATACATGGAGATCCCTGTCTGTAGAACCAGCCACACAGATATGGTCTGTCTTGGCCATCTGTCTTGGCTATATATGGATTCTGTTAGTGTGCTTCTCCTAACAGGGAATCATATGGGATACAATCCCTTTTATGCCCATATATGGAAATCCCTAACAGAATCCCTTTTATGCCCATATATCCTGCTCTGAGTATCTGACTCATCACTGTGATGTCACCTGTTTATACCCATACATGGAGATCCCTGCTCTGAGTATCTGACATCACTATGATGTCACAGTGATGTGTCAGGGGAACCACAGTGTCAGGTGTTACCCGCCCGGACGGATGTCCGGACGGACGGACAGACAGACAGACAGACAGACAGACAGACAGACACGGACAAGCTGTGACCGCTCTGATAGTAAACTGACCTACGGTCGCAATGAATTCCTAATGTTTGTGTCCAGGTTAATTAATATGAATCCATAATGTTTCCATCCAGGTTCTGTGGTGTCCTTTGGGAACGTGGTCTATGTGTTTGTTTTAACACTTTCAGTGCCAACCCCGAGTTTCCAGAGTTTGTATAGGTACCCTACCTGTGCCAACCCAGAGTTTCCCGAGTTTGGGACGTTTTTGAAGAAAACTTTTTTTTTTTTTTTTTTTTTTTCCTTAACTGTTCTGCTGCCGTTGACAGTCCTCACCGTCATTGAAAGGGTTAATACCATGGCGCCGTTGACGGTGAGGACTGTGAATCTTACTGTATATACAGTAAAGATATGATTACTTACTGTACGTCGCTCCGGTCCCGCCCGCATCGGTAATGTCGGCGATTTGTTTACAACGCACGTTGGGCGTGCACGCGAAGTGAAGCTCCTCAATGTTAAGTCAATGGAGAGGCCCATAAAGAAACTTCATTTAAACAAAATAGCCATTTTGAGACATTTTGCAGCAGATCTAAATGTAAACAAGGCACAAGGCAGGGCGCAGCCATCTTCCTCTTCTGATCCCACAATGTCATGTGACTAGATGACGTAATCGTTGCCGTCAAGTGATAATCCAAAAAAACAAAAACAACCCCCTTCCAGCCCTTCAAAATAATAGCGGCGGCCTATGGAGGAAACTGCGTGGCACCGAGGCACCAAGCAACCTTCAGATTAAGAGGCACTAGTTGTGTTAACTTAAAAAAAAAAAAAAAATGTTTAACCCCCATACCAACCCCATTTTTCAAACATGGCAGCCATGTTTGTTTCCAAGCGGATTCTTTTGTTTGAAAGCTGTGAACACACGTGGTGCATGATCTAGGCATGGGCGTGCATGATCCGTGCACTATGAATTACATGGAACTCTATGGAGACCATGGCAACTTGGACCTTCAAAGAGATTGAATTGATTGCAACAAGATAGTTAATGTGTGTGTGCAGGTTCTGTGGTGTCCTTTGGGAACGTGGTCTATGTGTTTGTGTTAATGTGTGCAGGTTCCGTGGTGTCCTTTGGGAACGTGGTCTATGTGTTTGTGTTAATGTGTGCAGGTTCCGTGGTTTCCTTTGGGAACGTGGTCTATGTGTTAATGTTTGGATGGTGGGTCTCTCTGGTCTACCTGCTGCTCTGTCCTCTGATGTTCCTGAGCATCTGTGGAGCTCCTTATGGTAACAACCTTCACCTTATCTTTATTTTCCTCATGGTACAGGGCACACGAGTGGAGTGGAGCGGTGACAAAAGCCGCTCCGCGCTCTAGAAGGCTCTTGTCCCACTCGCACCAGACCGCTCCACTCCGTCTCTCAACTTGATTTTCGCATCTCTCGCTCCGCACTCGCTCCACGCTCCGCTCAGGGCCGTCAATCGAAGTAAAAAAAGTTGTTTGCTACCATGTCCGAAACACTTTCTCCTTTGCCAGTGTGTTCCCAACACAAATGGCTGCGGTAACGTGAGCCTCGGCTTTGATGGAGACTTGGAGAGCTGTCCACTCGCCACTGTTTTGTTGGAAACATGCGGCGTGCGGCCCCAACAGGATCAGCTCGGAGTGGAGGAGGGTCGGGCGCTCAGACCCATTATAAAAGTCGCTCACTCACGCTCAACTAAAAAACGGCTCACTCCGTTCCCCGCACCGCTCACGCTCCACTCCGCTCGTATGCCCTGTTATGGTAGTCTCGCGTAGCCAGACAACTATTCCGAATACTACTCCGAATGCTATATAGAGTCTGGAACGGCAGCTCCCGAACGGCGAGTATCGGAAGTAGCCACTGCTGCACTGAACTGTAGTCCCACTGGAAACATAACAGAAGCACACTCGCACAGACAGAGTCATTCGAGCAGCATATTCTTGTTATGCATGTATAGTTTAAGAAAACATTTGTAAACATCATGAAGGTAACACCAATAACACCAGAGAAAGACGAAATAACTCCCCCAGAAATACTGAAAGAAGACATAACGCTTCCAGTAGGACATGTTATTGCTACTGCACCAAGGGGGCGGTTGCGTCACATCCTCTTTATCTCGCACTCATCGTTTCTATTTCCGTTTGCCAGACTGTATGCTGGGAGCATTTGCCCAAATCGCAGAGGCAACAGTCTGGCCTTGCGAGACTACTGTTATGGTAACAACCTTAACCTTACCTTTTAACCACTTAAAGGTAGGGTAAGTGATTTAATTTAATTCAAATGTTCTGATAGTACTGGTTACTAATAGATCAGTGGTTCTCAAAGTGGATTCCAGGGACTCTGTGGGTTCCTTTATGGGGGTCTAAATGGACCCATACAAGTCTGTAACTCTTGCATTCCATTTGTACACTGTCAGAGTTAATGGGAGACCTTGAAATTAGAGAGTTTGAGAAACATTGCTATAGAGTGTTTGGTCCACATTTGGACTTCAGCCTTATCTCGAGTGAGGAGAAAGAAGCAGTTTCTAAAACCGTTGATCATGATTGGAGGAAGGCTCCCGCCTGTCACCTTCATGAAAACTGAAACTTTAGTGAGATCACTTACCCTACCTTTAAACCCTATTTCTCCCAGAGGGATTTCCAACAACATTCATATATAAACTATTGTAATCCATCAAGGAAACATTTGATTTCCCACAGCGATACCCTATGGTTGACCAGTGTCCCTCAGGGCTCTATGCGAGTGTCTCTTCTGTTTTGGCTCTACATTAAATGTCTTTGCTGAAAATAGCAGAGCTCACAACACCTTGGCTTTTAGGCTTCGTAAACAAGCCTGAAAGGCTTTGTTTGAAAATGTATGAATATGAAAATATCTCAAAAGATTTCGATCAGGCGATGAAAGCTGATTGCAAGCATGCTTTTTCCTCCTTTTCTTTTCCCAGGTAAATTGTGTTGGAAGTTGACCTTTTACTTTATATGGCCGTTTGGGAAGTCCATACAAAAGGTAAGATCATAGACATCATCAATTGATTGATTGAATATTTTATTAGACAAACATGTAGTACAGTACAAGTACAGTTAAGAACTCTCTCCCAGCCATTTACAATAGGCTTGTGCGCCTATACTGCCAGGAATTTTATTAATTTCCAAGTTAGCTTTAATCTAACCCAACAGGGATCATATTGTTGTAGAATGTAGTACTAGTACTATCCACTAGAGTGTGCCCAACGATAATCTCCTAGAGTCTGGACTAGCGAGTGGACAGCAGTAGACCCATAATGGCGGCGCCCATTGGCGGCCATTATGTCTCCCGGTCCGCCGAACGGGAGCTATAAAACACGATCCGAACGTCGTGCGCACGCCATTTACACTCGTTTTTGCTCTTGAGTGACCAATCTGTCAGTCCAGCCATTTTTTTCCGAATGAAAATCGGTCTAAATATGGTAAAGTTTGATAAGAAAAACGTCAACATTCAATGCTGTAAAAAGGCCCATTCTATGTTATGGCCGAACGACTTCCGGGTTACGTCATCGATGATGTCACTTCCTTCGAATATGTAACTTTAGACTAAAATTAAGCTAGAAAGGTCATTTATAGCTCAAAAAATGTCAAAAAAATACCAAAATGATCAGAAAATGATCCCCAAGGCGACGTTTGGCGATCTGGCTGCCTCACCCTCCTCAAAATGGCGATGGAAGGCGATTTGGCTGTGAACTAGTTAAACACCCCGCCTAAAAGGAACAACTCAAATAAGTCGTTTTACAGTCTTGTTTACGTCGGAGGTCTTTGGTGTTCAAAAAAATCTTGAAAATGTGTGCAAGTCTTTGAATATCTTTGACCCGATCTTTGACCCGACTTCTAAATCCTTCCTCTAAATCAGTGGTTCTCAAACCTTTTCATGTCAAGGACCCACAAAATTACAGGTATTTGGCCGCGGACCCCCATCTCAAAATATGTTGTTCCAGGGACCCCCCAGAAGCAAATATTTGAGTTACAAATGTTCGCTTTTAAATAGATATATTCAAAGACTTGCAAAGAAATATCTAGATTTTTCAAAAATAGCAGATGCCGCGCTGCGAGCTTGTATATCTGCTATTTTTCAATTGTTAAAGCGGTCAATAATCCTAGGCCTAAATAGGTAAAAAAAAAACACACACACATTCTCTGCACGTCCCTGGACAGGAGGTCCCAACCAGTGGTTCCCTCCAAGAGGAGGAAGAGGAGGACACAGAGGACAGAGAGGACCTGGACAGAGTGAAGGACTCCACCCCCGTCTCTGTGTCCTCTCCTGTCCCTCTGGATGTCCCTGTCGTCATCCCCGTCCCCCCACCACCCCAGGACAAGAACACCTCCCATCACTGGGTGAGAGAAGAACCAACAAGATGTGAATAATATGCTTTTCCCAGAACAGCTTAACACATCGGACGCCCACGAGGTGTCTACGCGACAATTTATTTGATGTCGCTGGAGGCCCACGACGCGTTGGACGCGTTTACTGTATTTACAGTATAGCTTTATATCTCACCTTTAGGTTGTGGCTGCGCCTGGATGTAGCCCATTAGCCGCTAGTCGGTTCGAGTCGACGCTGAGAGCATCGCGCGGCCGTTTTTCTCCGTATACTCCAATGCATTTCCCCATCTTTAAAGCCCTTTATCTCCGATGTTTGTTTTATGGCTAAAACTGTGGCCGTGTGCGGCATAATGTCCAAATTTTGATCGGCAATGAACAGCTATGATCAACACTAGCCCTTACAGAAAGTTACACAATAACATCCTGTCTGCGCTCATGTGACCAAGTGACGTCATCGCGCATGCATTGACGCAGCAAGGCCGGATTAGCCACAATGGTGGTGGGCCTGGGCACTTAGAGGAGATAAATAATACAAAATCGTGGACATCCAATGTGTTAAGAAATGGATGCTGTCAGTTCTCTATACAGAGATTAACCTTTACTGGTCCCTGGCTGGAGGAAACTAGCCTGGGTGCCAGGCTGTTCGCTCCGTTCTGTGATTTGTTTTGTCTTTCCGCTTCACAGTCTGGAAAGCCTTGTATCTCCAATGGGAGGTGGGACATAGAACACGGCTTTCCAGCCACCGCGGCTTCCGATTGGTCTGTGGTGCGGGGCGGGACAGATGGTTTCAGGGCATTCCACTCTTTGGTGTCAGTGCAGTGGAAAGAGAATTTACCCATGTTTGTTTTATAGTGCACTTGAACTATGTCTTTAAAGGGGAGAACCACCCATTCTCAACATTGAACTATGTCATTAATATACCTTAGACTAGAGTAGTGTTTCTCAATCTTTTTTTTGCTTGAGTACCCCCTATTGCTGATTTTTGAATCAAAGTACCCCCTTTACCCAACAACAACATTTTCCCAACTGCAATTAAAATAATAATAATATAACTAGCGGTGTATGATAAGAATATAACATCACAAAAAATAAAAAAGGGTGTGAGAGTTTCAACACAGTGGCCAAAACATTTCAGTCCAGTTTTCATGTCAATAACTTATAACTTACATTCAAACAACATTCAAACACATACTAGTTGCCTGGTAGCCTACCATGTAATTTGGGCAACTATCAGGCTCACAACAAGTTTCTCCAAGTGTCCACCTACCTGTTAACTCTTCTAGTGCCTATCCCGAACTAGTTCGGCTCTATTTGTTGGCTAGCGACGCAATTTGGAGTGCTGATCCCGAACTAGTTCGGCTCTTTTGTCGGCAAGCGATGCTGTCCTTACCGTGAGCTGATTCTTGAAAACGTAGGTGGTCCGAGTCGACCGAGTCGTCCTACGTTTACTAACGTTAGTATCGTCATATTCCGCTGATTTATTCAATGTAATCCAATGCAGATGGCCAACTTTGAAGCCCATTTTCTCTGAACCTATGCTTTTCTGGAAGAGCACAGCCTTTATTTGCGGCAAAGTAGACGGAACATGTGCTCCTTTTTAAAAAAAAAATATCTGTTTTATTGAGCACATTATATTTGACATTCAAACGTATCACAAAACTTCTCACATTTGCCCAGATTTCTCTTTTTTTCCCCTTTCCCCCCCATTCCCCCAATGTTCCATGCTGTCCTTGCCGTTGGTTCTCCCAAGGCACTGCTTGGGGAGAAATGCCCAGCCCGACGTACATGAAGTCCTTACTGTTAATCCTTTAACATGGAAGACAACACTTGGTCAAGGGGAAAAATGTGCTTCTAACAATAACATTAGCCTAGAGGTAATGGAAGCCAAGGCCTTCCGGCGCATAGTGATGACACGCACGAAAGTCATCGCGCACGCCATGGCTGCGCAGGGCTTACACAGCTACAGCGGTTGGTCAATAGGCTATATTCCGGCCATTGAGCAGGAGTTGGGCTCCATCTAGTGGTGGCACTGGACGAGTTAACATCCTAACCCACCATGTCCCCCATCCCTCCAGTGTTAACATCCTAACCCACCATGTCCCCCATCCCTCCAGTGTTAACGTCCTAACCCACCATGTCCCCCATCCCTCCAGTGTTAACATCCTAACCCACCATGTCCCCCATCCCTCCAGTGTTAACATCCTAACCCACCATGTCCCCCATCCCTCCAGTGTTAACATCCTAACCCACCATGTCCCCCATCCCTCTAGTGTTAACATCCTAACCCACCATGTCCCCCATCCCTCCAGTGTTAGTTAACATCCTAACCCACCATGTCCCCCATCCCTCCAGTGTTAACATCCTAACCCACCATGTCCCCCATCCCTCCAGTGTTAACATCCTAACCCACCATGTCCCCCATCGCTCTAGTGTTAACATCCTAACCCACCATGTCCCCCATCCCTCTAGTGTTAACATCCTAACCCACCATGTCCCCCATCCCTCTAGTGTTAACATCCTAACCCACCATGTCCCCCATCCCTCCAGTGTTAACATCCTAACCCACCATGTCCCCCATCCCTCTAGTGTTAACATCCTAACCCACCATGTCCCCCATCCCTCCAGTGTTAACATCCTAACCCACCATGTCCCCCATCCCTCCAGTGTTAACATCCTAACCCTAACCTCCTCTCTGCAGTGTCGTGTGAGCACGTTGCTGTGGCTCCTCTCCGGCTACCCGGTGCTGGTCCTGGTCCACTCCGTGGCCATGGTTCTCTCCTGGCTGCTGGTGTTCACCATCCCTGTGGCCAAGATGAACGCCCGCACCCTGGCCACCGTGCTGCTGCTGCCCCCAGAGGACGTCCACATCCACACCCCCAGGAAGGTACCGCCTCCGCTGTTTACTAACTACTAGTCCTTGCCAATCATTTGATAAGGAGTTTGTACCCCATTGATTTCCGGATGGAGACCCAAATGCATTTTAGATAGGACTTCACCATGACTATGATGGCCTCCATCTCATTTTTAGGAGATAGCTTATCACCTAAAAGTTGAGGTGATCACGCTTCACCTCAGACTATGATAAAGCCTTAAGTAATCGATAAAAATAAAAAAATAAAAAAAGGGGTGAACTACTCCTTTAAAACGTATCAATGATGTCAGTCATTTCCAAATGTTGGCACTGTTTCAGCATGCGGGTGTATCATCTTTTGGGCACTGTTTAGTAACCGTAATGTCAGTCATGATTTCATCTCCAAATTTGGGCACTGTTTAGTATCAGTGATGTCGGTCATCTCCAAATATGGGCTGACGTCAGTCAGTGATGTCAGACATCTCCAAATTTGGGCACTGTTTCAGCATGCGGCTGTTACCATGGCACTGTTTCAGCATGCGGCTGTTACCATGACACTGTTTAGTATCAGTGATGTCAGCATGCAGATAGACAACAGACGGCAGACAGACAGACATTCCGTAAATTAATAGTTAGATTTCGGTCGTGACATATTATTTGAGCTTGAATCCATGGGTAATACTGTATGTGACTTAGTGTAAAATGAGTGTTGTGTGTTTTTCTGCAGCTCCATGGATGTGAAACCAAGGTGATCCTGTGCTGCTACCGAGCCTTTAATGTGTACTACTATAAATACACCTTCCAGGGAATCCACATGTTCGCTCTCAGTATCCTTTTCTACACTGACAATGATCTCATTTTAACCCATTTAGGCCTAGGATTATTGACTGCTTTGACCATTGAAAAATAGCAGATATACAAGCTCACAGCGCGGCACCGAGTGCTGCCCTGCGAACTTGTAGATCTGCTAGTTTTGAAAAATCATTTTTCTTTGCAAGTCTTTGAATATATCTATTTAACATTTGAACATTTGTAACTCAAATATTTGCTTCTGGGTGGTCCCTGGAACAACATATTTTGAGATGGGGGTCCGTGGCCAAATACCTGTAATTTTGAGGGTCCTTGACATGAAAAAGTTTGAGAACAACATGATTTAGGGTAAGGATTTAGAAGTCGGGTCAAAGATCGGGTCAAAGATATTCAAAGACTTGCACACATTTTCACGATTTTTCAAAAATAGCAGATCTACAAGCTCGCAGCGCGGCACTCGGTGCCGCGCTGTGAGCTTGTATATCTGCTATTTTAAAGTTAAAGCATAAAATAATGGTTAAAGTGTTTAAAATCTAGGTATTTGAGAGTTAACCATGCTCAGTCATTACGTTTGTCACTTCTCTTCTCAGTCTGGCAAGCATCCATTTGACCAAAGGTTAGGGTAGCTACTATACGTCATCAGCCAATGCCTCTATCTATGCTTTTCTATCTATCGCTTGCTCGAGACTTGAGATACCTCCACCTCCAAGGAGTCAGTTGGAGTGAGGAGGAATCGGTAGGAGTTCCAAACTAGCTCTTCCAAACTCCATGCTGCTTAGTCTTCTCTTTTTTCCCCTCTACGCCAAACCGCTTTGCCGAAAAGCTGCGAGGCGCTGTGAGCTTGTAGATCGGCTATTTTTGGCTAAAGTTCTCTGAATATATTATGGACGCTAGGGTTCAAGTGGTTGATATAAAAAAATAGAAGGTTTTCTATCACACAAAGATTTCTTCCTGGCAACAGATCAACAAATGGCCTAAATCGAGTCCTTTTCTTGAGAATAACCCAAACGATTTGTTGTTGTTTTTCTCTGAAATGTGGCGGTTTCTACAAGTAGTTTGGAACCATCTAGAGTCAATCAGATCAACAAAGCTGTTTTTATCTCTGTTCTTTTTTTTTTTTTTTTTTTAAGATTTGTTTTTGGGCTTTTTATGCCTTTATTTGACAGGACAGTAGACTGACAGGAAATGGGGAGAGAGATGGGGAATGACACGCAGCAAAGGTCGTCCGGATTGGGAATCGAACCGGCGACGCCAGCAGGCATCATAGCCTAGTATGTGGTATGCACCTTGACCACGAGGCCAGCGGGCCCCCCCCCCCTCTCTGTACTTTCATTGGCCTTAGCTATTTGCCCCAACCCCCACATCCAGTAGAATGAACTGAGCAGAAAGCATTGCTAATGGACTTGTATAGCATGACAGAATGACTGAATGAATGCAGTCACGCTACAATCAGTGATGGAAAAAATACTCACATGCTTTACTTGTGTAAAAGTAGCAATACAGCCATATAGAAATACCTGTGAGCTGCTGGTAGATCGGCTGTGTTCAAATAGCCTAGTTATAAAATATGGCTAAAGTCGTATGTATGTATGTTTTTAATATTCTAATTTATATCTGAAAACTGGTAACTAGTTGCAACCGTCAGATGGCAGTTACTATCAAAACCTCAACCAGCTGTCTGTCAGTCTCTCACACGTCACACTTTTGCCCTGCTCATACCTCCGCAACCGTTGCCCCGATCCATGCCAAATTTTGCATACACACTCCTTGCCTGCCAAACCACAACCTCCATCAATTCTCACTTGACCCTCTTCTAGCGCCACCATGAGGCTGATTCTTGCAAAACACATTTATGGACACAGCTCCTACTATTTTTGTCCTAAATTCACGCAAATCGGTACACAGTATGTCTACACTCATGTCATCAACATGGATCTGTCCCATTTTGCGCCACCTTCAGGCCGAATTTTTTAAAACACATTTTTGGACACTGCTCCTACACGTTTTGCCCTAAAATTACGCTAGCTTATCTCCCGATTAGGGAGTCTTACTGGTAACTAAAGTTTTCAAATAATTGTAATGGAGTAAAAGTACAATGTTTGGATCCGAGATGTAGTGGAGTAGAAGTAAAAGTATTCTCTCTAGGTGGTCCTCAGACCAGCCTTCCATCGTGGCTTCCAGTCATCCTAGTTCTCCATACATCCTGACAGCTCCTTGGTGCTTTGCACTCCTGTGTCTTTCTTGAGTTCATCCACGTAATATGTTAGTGTGGGACGTCCTCGTGACCGGTGCCTATGTGTTGGTTCCCACAGCACCAGTTTACTGGCTGGCAGCTCCTGTTGTCTTTGGCAGTGTCCTGCTAGTCTCATTCTCCTGGCTGCTATCTTATCACTCACCCTTAAAGTTGTACCATGTAACTTTTTTTATAAAACAAATCTTAAAATTGTCCTAACTGTTAAATCGCTAACGTTTTAGAACACCCACTCCGTTATTTTCAGCTTCTGAAGCCTTCTCTTTATATGTTTTCTATGATCCTGGCCGTGGACCGGATTTCGCGCCAAAATGACGTAATCTGCATCATCTGTATACGTTGTGTATACGTTGCCCAATCACATCGCCGATCATGCACACATGGTACACTACCGGCCAATCACAGCTTATCTGCTCTGGTCTCCAGGAAGCGCCTCCGCTTGGCTACAGTGTTTACCATGGTGAAGGATTTTAACCTCTTAATCCACAAATCCTGGCCAGAAAATTACGTTCTACCATGCGTTCTACCCCTCCACGGATTACTATCGGTCGCGGTGGTTTGCGGCGCCGCTCCGGTGGTCCGCCGCGGTGGTCCGCGACGACTCCGGCCGAAAAACGGCCGAAAAAAGCAATACCGCTACTGACCACTAGTTGAACTTACACAGTATAGCTTTAAAGGTGATATACCATGCATTTAAAAAGTATTTATGTCATATTGTTTGACCCAAAAACGTTTTTCAAAAGGTTTGAGGCTAAATTACCACTCCTGAATAGAGAGCCTCTCATTTTTGAATGGCTATCAGAGCATTTTCAGCTGCAGTACCACCGACCCCCCCCCCCCAAAAAAAAAAAATACTTTTTGAAAAAAAAAGATTTTTTTTGAAAAAAAAATAAAAATATTCAAATCTTCAAAAACGGACGTTTATGACCCCACAAACGGCAGAAAATCTGGACAGCCTGTTTTGAGAACCCGTGGGATGCTTTTAACCTCCACCTTCCCAAAACCAGAGAAAGACACAACGGTCTGAAATGGGACTTTGCGAGGATAGAAGGTGCTAGTGGGACCCCAAAAAAAGGTTTTAAAATAGGAAAAGTGAATTTTCATGGTGTATCACCTTTAATATTCCAGCATACAGATTCATGTTGGTGACATGTGTACTCCTGCCGATGTTGAGCACTACACGTAACATTCCGGTGTAGCACCCGTCTAGAGACTGCTGCAGGGTTGGCTTCAGGGTCCAGCATTCACTACCATAGAGGAGAACAGATTCTACCGTTGCATAGAAGAAGCTGAGTTTGGTTTGTCGGGGGATGTTTTAAAGTATTGGAAAGTGGCAATACTCAAGTAAATTACAAATAATTCAAAAGTTCATTTGGGTACAGTACTTAAATGTACTTAAGTAATTAGTGTTAACACTCTTCTTTTATTTAATTACAATCTAAAATATGAACCCAGTCAACCACAGGGATGCTGACAGAACCCTCCCTAAATCCAGGGGAGGGTTCCACTCGTCCTAGACAATTTGCTCTCCTGGGGCCAGTTGCACCACCAGAACGTAAGTTCTGCCCTAAGTTAGGGAGTAAAGTCCTTACTAGAGGCTTAGTAACTACTAGTTAGTTTGTAACTAAGATCGGCTATTTTCAAATGGCCGAAATGTATATAGGGCTTAATGTATGTTTTAAACAGATGGGTCGTTTCATTGTTGAATTAATTAAATAGCCGATATAATGCTGTCTGCCACGTTAGTAGTGAAGTTGCTCTACTCCCATAGAGATAGGTTACTTAGTAAAGACTTAGTGCTGCCCAAGGGGTGGTGTAAATATTTAGTAGTTACTTAGAGATACGTAAGAACAAATTTGTGTGGTGCAACACCTGACATTTTAGTAATGTATGTAATGTATGTTATGTAAGTCTTGACTTAGAAGCCATTTACGTTACAACTAGGCTACGTTATAACTTAGTAACAGCTGGTGCAACCCCGCCCTGGCCCCCAAACTGTGGAATAAACTCCCTGTCGCACTTAGGACAACATATTCACTCCCTAGCTTCTGCCGTGGACTGAAGACTCACCTCTTCAGACTCCACCTAAACCCATAGCACTACTGAAACACTCCCCTTCCCTCAATGACCATACATAAAGCTAGATAGCATTTTTAGGTTTTAGAAAAGTTGTATACTGATTAGGTGCGTGGTCTATCTATGTTATTATTTTTCTAGATTGATATTTCTATGCAATTTGTTGTATTGTTGTTGATGTACTGACATATTATCTTGCTTATTATATTGATGTATTACCTGCTTATTGTAAACTATAAACTGTAAACCCATGTTGTGAAAAACCAAAGTAAAGAATGTGAGTAGTATTTCCACCATGGTGTAACCGGTGTCTAGTCCATAACTCTAGTGTCCCCCAGACATGCTGCTTCTGGTCGTGGTGACACTGATCATCGGCTACATGGATCGTGGCAACGTTTACACCAGTCCAGAGCTGAAGTTCGCCACAGCCATCTCCTCCATCATCCCTCTGTCATACTTTATAGGAATGGGCATTGCCAGGTAAAGTCTTTACTTCGTAGGAATGGGCATTGCCAGGTAAAGTCTTTACTTCGTAGGAATGGGCATTGCCAGGTAACGACACGTTACTAAAGGCTGACGGATACCGGATTTGTGCGTCTGATTTTTGTTCAGTGGTTCTCAACCTTTTCAGGCCACAGCCCCCAAAATAATCATATTTTAACTGGGACCCTGACGAGCACTAAGAGTTGAGGCATTACATTTTGTATAACACGGTTCTATTGTGAAAATGGCAGCACTGTAGATCGGCTATTTTCACAGTTTCTGCCTCTAATATTTGGCCAATGTTTCATTTGTCATTTTAGAGGTATTAAAAAGTCCTTAAATTGTCACTTTAGAAATGTGCAGATACCCTCTATACACTTAAACTTTATGTTGCTTTGTTTACGGTTTAGGGAGAAAACAATGTTGCACATTAAGTTAATCATCTGGAGACCTCACAAAATAATGTGGGGACCCCCCTGGGGCCTTGGCCCTTTATACTCTCTACCACCACTGCAGAGCCAGGTGAAAGTGAGTGGCTGCAACGGACGTCAGAAATGCTGGATCATTAGACATTGATTCACATTCCTACTGGGATAGTTCCGTTAGATGATATATTGATTCAGATGTGATTATAATACAATCTGACTGTTTAAGCGTCATAGCTTTTAAAAGGGAATTAAGCTACGAGTGGTCTTTTCTGCGGCATCTTCATGAATATACTGTATATAATATATATTATCTTTTAAGTTAACTTTTATTTTTATTTTTAATATTTAGGTTTGAGCTGTTCATGCCTTTTCTTGATAGGACACTCAGAAAATGTACGTTGATCTAGCTTTTTATATCTGTGGGTTGAGGGGGGAAGGACTGTCTGGTCGACTGGGTCACAATTATAGGCCTGTAGCGCCTCCCAGTAGTGGGTAGCTGGAACTACAGGCCTGTAAGGGGCTTTATTTGCTGCCTCTGCCTTGAATACACACAAGAAAGCTTCAAAGTAAAAAGACTTGACCAGCACAACCGTTACCGAATAGAAATAAACACTTAGTGATATGCTGTTTTATTTTGAACATTGATATAACCAGACTTTTGACGTCAGTATTTTCTTTGTGCAACAGGTTAGTATATTCAACTTCACAGTACATATAATGTACAGTAGGTGCAATTCAGCCTCACAGTATCTCTTTATGTACAGTAGTTGCAGCTCAAGCATAACAGTGCAAGGAGTATTGTATTGTACGTTTTATGTCCCAGCCAGGCACATGCATCCAGTCATCAAAGGGGGCTTGAGCCCCTGCTCTTTTATCCGTCTGTAAAAAGTGCACCCTCCAGACCATGAATGCAGTTTTTACTATGGTGAAAGAAATGCAAATGCCCCTCTTTCCATGCCATACCTGAAGGCAGCATTCAAGAGAATTGCCTTGTCCAGACTCTCCTGAACTTGAATGCAGCATCTTATGTTGAAAGAATTGCCCTCTCTGTGTGGCATGAAGCATTGTAAATAGCTGCCTTCCAAGCTCACAATGTGTCCCGGCGTGACACATTGTGAGCTTGGAGGTCTGCTATTTTCAATATTTTCACCAAAAGGCCCTTCTAGAAATGTCATCCCCTGCCTCTCTAACATTCTCTACGTGTCCCTGGTCCCAGTCTCCTAGCTCAGTAACTTTGTATTGTGAATTGTGTCCCCACCAGCCTCTCAGCTCAGAGTAACTTTGCGGTGGGAGCGGTGGTCAACGCTACGTTCGGCTCCATCACAGAGATGACCTTCTACATCACAGCTCTCCTCCAGGGCCACAGCGCCGGCTCCAAGTGTTACGAGGAGATCGTCAAGGCTGCGCTGACCGGCACCCTGCTGGGGTGCATCCTCTTCATCCCCGTGAGGAGATTATTTTTATCTTTGTTTTATTCAACTTCTTTTCATTTGAGAAGCAGGCTTATACAGCAGATCAGCGTTTGATTTTGTGAACTAAAACTAAGTTACGGAAAGTTAACGGGAGAACTAAAAATAGAACTAAAAGACAAGTCATTTTATGTTTGGTTGCGCTCTGAAAATAGCAGATCTACAAGCTCTGCGACGTGACTATTGTCAGCATGCAACCAAGTGTAAGATCAGCCATTGTGACGCCATCGTGTGCTGATACAACAATTTCTTTCTTACTGATTCCGATACCCATCACTTGTGTTCCGGTCGATACCAAGTACAGATTCGGTACCAGTGTGTAATCGGTACCAGTATGTAAGTACTGTGATCAATGCTGTCTGTATCCGGCTGTAGGCTCATTTTCCTACTTGTATTGATCCCAAATGACTGTCCATGTGGTCAATTTGGCACAAATGCCCCTGTTGTCCAGTTTTCCCAGCAGAACCCAGCAGCTCTCATAGCCTATCACAATTAGTTGTGGTCAAAAGTGTTGGCCAGTACAGTCAGCCGAATGCTCACCCCAAAACATTATTTATGAGATTGTGGTGGCTTGTGTGGGACAACCAAGGCATTGATGTGTTTGTAATGGCAACTAGTAACACATTCATGAAAAGGGGACTGTCAGGGTTCCTTGAGTGACCAAATGGACCCTTACAGTTCCACAACTCTTCTAGCCAGGGATGGCTTCACATTTCGGGCTTTGATCCGGTCGGAGTACATTTTCCATTCATTCTCCTCACTAGAATGTGTGCTGACCATATAAGGACTTCCACCATGGTCCGTGCTACAAGCATAGCTAGATTCTGTTTTCAGAGGCTGCCTGCCAGACCTCGACCAATCGGGGTAGAGTATGGCCATAGTTATGTTATGAGGTTTAGTTATGATGGTCAAAATAAACGTTTTGAGAACCACAGTCGCTCTGAATTAAGAACGTCTGCTAAATGCCTAGATTGTAAACTACTGAACTGAATAAAATGCCACAGTCTCGTAGTAAATCAGTATCATACATATCCTGAAGCTGGAGACGTAGGCCTACTGATATTCAGTGATTGGGTCTAATGATCAAAATGAGAACATTATAATGGTGTAAAAAATATATAAAAAACTAAACATTTCCAAGATGACCCCTGGCCACTTTCATTATCACTGAATACACCTTTAAGGGATGACCCAACCACCCTGGATGCAGCATAGTCTTGATTATTATTTTTAAATGCAAAGAAATATATAAATGTGAGTGTACTTAGCAGATACTATGTAGCGTGTGACTGCCTTTATTATACACAGGGAAATGCTATTCTTAATGCAGACTACCAACTAAGACAAAGCGACACCGCTTCTTCTGCCATCCGGTCTAGACCGGATCAAACGACTTGTTGTAAACCAGTGTTGATTTTGTCGACTAAAATTATGACGAAAAATGTTAGTCGACTGTGTTTTTTTCACTGACGAAAACTAAATAAAAAGGAAATAAAAACTAAGCTGTGATGACTAAAACTAAGACTAAATATATTGACAATTGCGTCAACAAAATAAAAACTAGACTAAACGTTAGGGAGGGACTAGTGGAGAAGATAGTCATGTTATGTTTGGTTGCTTTCAGGTGTTGTGTGCTGAAAATAGCCGATTTACAAGTTCACTACGCATCGCAGCGCCACACGTTGTCATCAAGGCCTGCCAAAATACATTTTAGTTGACTAAATCAACTGTAGATTTAGTTGCCTAAACTAAAACTAGACTAAAACTAAAACTTTTCAGGTGACTATTAAAATTATGACTAAAACTAAATGACATTTTATTCAAAAGACTATGACTAAAACAAAATCTAAATTTTCTGCCAAAAACAACATTGTTGTAAACGAATACCAGGCTTTCCCCCGAAAAAGCCGGGTGACGCAAGGTTATAACTCTTCAGAGTGTACAAATGGAACCAAATGGACCCATGTATTCTTATTTGCATCCATGAACAATGTAGAGAGGTTGCGTCTTCTGTCATGCTCTCTGTATGTTGACTGTTTGTGCACTAGTGTGTATGCATTAGAGCTGGGATCGGGCCCATTTTTTCTGTCCGACCCGAACCTGTGTCCGACAGTTTTCTGTCCGACCCGAGTCGACGTCCGAGCATTAATCATGAAAAAGCGTCCGACCCGAGCCGAGGCCCGAACCTTATGTTTTCAACGCTTTTTCGCCTCGTTTCTTTTTCTTTGAGGAAGCCACTGATTTACACTCACTAGCAAACGTGTTATAATGTGCAGTGAGTGCATACAGCGTGCCTGTTTGTTACCCTTAATAATATTAAGCCACATTGTGGCTTGTGAAAGTGTTTTAAATAATTACACAAGTAGGCTACGTTAGATTATTAAATAATAGGCTATAACGTGCACTGCGCGTCTGGTGACTCTTGTCTGACTGCAGTCAGTGACTCGCTGCAGTCACACACTTAAAATCCTCTTTTACAAACTGTTAATAAAGTATTCACACACAAACCTTTTCCACATGTTCAATCAATATCAAAATGTATTCAGTCTTACCAGCATAGACGAATCTGACATCTGCTTTTAATATCCAGCGTCCACAAACGGCCAGTCCACGGCCAGTTGGCCGTCTTTCTTAATCAAAAACTATTATTAATCCAACCATTATGGTTTATGGGTTTTAGGCTAAGGCTACATTCAACATCGGACTTTTTAATTATGTCTGCGTTGACAACTACGTTGAAATGCGTCCATACCGCGGCGCTGATTTCCCTCTTTCGTTTTCAATTGCTTTAAACTTTACCGTAGACAAGTTAACTTTTATCTCGGCTGGCGGCAACATTATCTCTCACTCATTCGCTTTTTCTTCTCGTGTATCTGTTTGTTTGTTTGTTTGTTCTCTGTCACATATGACACTCCGTCTCCCACTTCCTTTTCCCCATGAACATGTGTGCATATGGTTGTCAAGACAACGCACTGAGCGTAGCCACGTGCAGTGCACCAGAAAGACAAGGAAATAGCACACACAGAGACGATAGTTGTATCGTTTTACACTTTATTTTCTATGAATCAAAATTATGTCCGACCCGAATCGACGTCCGACAATTAATTGTGAAAATGCGTCCGACCCGAGCCCGAGCCCGTCGGGCTTGTCGGGTCCCGTCGGATTTCGGTCGGGTATCCCAGCTCTAGTATGCATGACCATTGTGTGTTCTCTCCATGTTGTCCCCTGTGCGTCCACCAGGGGGTGTGTATGATCATCGGGGGCATTAAACACAGAGAACAGCGCTTCAACAGTCGCTCAGCTGGAGTGAGCTCAGCTTTACTCTTCATATCCATAGGAGGTATGTTCACTTTATCTCATATCTATAGGAGGTATGTTCACTTTATCTCATATCCATAGGAGGTATGTTCACTTTATCTCATATCTATAGGAGGTATGTTCACTTTATCTCATATCCATAGGAGGTATGTTCACTTTATCTCATATATATAGGAGGTATGTTCACTTTATCTCATATCCATAGGAGGTATGTTCACTTTATCTCATATCTATAGGAGGTATGTTCACTTTATCTCATATCCATAGGAGGTATGTTCACTTTATCTCATATCCATAGGAGGTATGTCCACTTTATCTCATATCCATAGGAGGTATGTTCACTTTATCTCATATCCATAGGAGGTATGTTCACTTTATCTCATATCCATAGGAGGTATGTTCACTTTATCTCATGTCTATAGGAGGTATGTTCACTTTATCTCATATCCATAGGAGGTATGTTCACTTTATCTCATATCTATAGGACAGGGGTCTTCAACGTTTTCCCCTTAGTTGAGAGAGAGATGAAGCAGGGACGCCCACAATTTTTTTTTATAGATATCATATTGTTTCATTGTTTGACTGTACAATCATTAGTGTATTTTGGATTCATATAAATTTGTGTTTTCAGATATTTAACCACTTGAACCGTCAATAAACTTGACCTTTCACTCTGTACTTTTCCCCCTCTTCAGCTCCTACAACGCCTCGCAGCGCGAGCCGTTGTAGGCTTGTAGAGCTTGTAGATCTGCTATTTTTGGCTAAAGTTCTCCGATATGGACACTAGTGTTCAAGTAGTTAATATGAAAAAGAAGAAAAAGGTTTCTATCACTCAAAGATTTGGAGGACCCCCTGTAGTAACTCTGGACCCCCTGTTGAAGACCTCTGCTATAGGAGGTATGTTCACTTTATCTCATATCTATAGGGAGGTAGGGCACATATGTACTTATGTTCTCATATGGGGTGCCAGTGGCTCAGGGGTAGAGAAACCGTCATTAGAACATGGAGGGCTGTATTTTGATTGTCTTAAGTACCACCTCTTATGCCTTAACTTAAAGGCCTGTCCATACTGTCTCCGACCACCAATCAATCAAAATAGAGCCTGGAGGGTTCAGATATCCCAGAGTTGGTGTGGAAGTGCCTTGCATGGTTTCCTCTGTGATCAGTGTATGAATGTATATGTGTGAATGGGTGAGTGTAAAGCACATTGCATAAAGGCGCTATATAAATGCACCATTTACCATTGAGAGAGAGAGAGAGAGAGAGAGAGAGAGAGAGAGAGAGAGAGAGAGAGAGAGAGAGAGGTTTAGCGCAGGGGTCTTCAACGAGAGATCTATATATAGTAACGTTTAGCGCAGGGGTCTTCAACAGGGGGTCCTCAGAGTTACTACAGGGAGTCCTCCAAATCCTTGTGTGACTGTGATACCTTTTTTCCTATTTTCTTAATATTAACAACTTGAAACCTAGCGTCCATATTCGGAGAAAGTAGTTTTTTTCTCCAGGTGTGTTTAACGCTGTAGTTTTCTCTCTCCAGGTGTGTTTAACGCTGTAGTTCTCTCTCTCCAGGTGTGTTTAACGCTGTAGTTTTCTCTCTCCAGGTGTGTTTAACGCTGTAGTTTTCCCTCTCCAGGTGTGTTTAACGCTGTAGTTTTCCCTCTCCAGGTGTGTTTAACGCTGTAGTTCTCTCTCTCCAGGTGTGTTTAACGCTGTAGTTTTCCCTCTCCAAGTGTGTTTAACGCTGTAGTTTTCTCTCTCCAGGTGTGTTTAACGCTGTAGTTTTCCCTCTCCAGGTGTGTTTAACGCTGTAGTTTTCCCTCTCCAGGTGTGTTTAACGCTGTAGTTCTCTCTCTCCAGGTGTGTTTAACGCTGTAGTTTTCCCTCTCCAGGTGTGTTTAACGCTGTAGTTTTCTCTCTCCAGGTGTGTTTAACGCTGTAGTTTTCCCTCTCCAGGTGTGTTTAACGCTGTAGTTTTCCCTCTCCAGGTGTGTTTAACGCTGTAGTTCTCTCTCTCCAGGTGTGTTTAACGCTGTAGTTTTCTCTCTCCAGGTGTGTTTAACGCTGTAGTTTTCCCTCTCCAGGTGTGTTTAACGCTGTAGTTTTCTCTCTCCAGGTGTGTTTAACGCTGTAGTTTTCTCTCTCCAGGTGTGTTTAACGCTGTAGTTTTCCCTCTCCAGGTGTGTTTAACGCTGTAGTTTTCTCTCTCCAGGTGTGTTTAACGCTGTAGTTTTCTCTCTCCAGGTGTGTTTAACGCTGTAGTTTTCTCTCTCCAGGTGTGTTTAACGCTGTAGTTTTCCCTCTCCAGGTGTGTTTAACGCTGTAGTTTTCTCTCTCCAGGTGTGTTTAACGCTGTAGTTTTTTTCTCTCCAGGTGTGTTTAACGCTGTAGTTTTCTCTCTCCAGGTGTGTTTAACACTGTAGTTTTTTTCTCTCCAGGTGTGTTTAACGCTGTAGTTTTTTCTCTCCAGGTGTGTTTAACGCTGTAGTTTTCTCTCTCCAGGTGTGTTTAACGCTGTAGTTTTCCCTCTCCAGGTGTGTTTAACGCTGTAGTTTTCCCTCTCCAGGTGTGTTTAACGCTGTAGTTTTCCCTCTCCAGGTGTGTTTAACGCTGTAGTTTTCCCTCTCCAGGTGTGTTTAACGCTGTAGTTTTCCCTCTCCAGGTGTGTTTAACGCTGTAGTTTTCCCTCTCCAGGTGTGTTTAACGCTGTAGTTTTCTCTCTCCAGGTGTGTTTAACGCTGTAGTTTTCTCTCTCCAGGTGTGTTTAACGCTGTAGTTTTCCCTCTCCAGGTGTGTTTAACGCTGTAGTTTTCCCTCTCCAGGTGTGTTTAACGCTGTAGTTTTTTTCTCTCCAGGTGTGTTTAACGCTGTAGTTTTCCCTCTCCAGGTGTGTTTAACGCTGTAGTTTTTTTCTCTCCAGGTGTGTTTAACGCTGTAGTTTTTTTCTCTCCAGGTGTGTTGACGTTGTTTTTTTCTCTCCAGGTGTGTTTGCTCCCACTCTGTTCTCCAAGACCTACGGTAATCTGATCTGTGACGAATGTACCAGCATTCCTGGGAACACCACCGCACCCTTCATGTGCAAGGACTGTCACTATGACATGGTAGGAAGGAAAAGGACTGTCACTATGACATGGTAGGATACTAGTGATGCGTGGGATGACCCGTTGCCTGCTGAACCCACAGGTTGACCCATAATTTAACAAAACCCATATCATGATGATTGATAGAAGACTTTGAACTAGAGACTGAAAGCATAAAGTATTTGTGACAATGTTTATTAAGGTAATAAAATCTAGTGTAAAGTTATTTTTGGTACCAGCAGGGGGGAAAACAGCGAAACTAGCAGCTGTTCATATGAACTTTCCTTTGAAGTCACTTCCTAGATCGTCTCAACTTGCAAGCCGGACTATGCACTTGATAGGATAGTAGGATTTAATACATATCAGTGATATATCCAAATTTGGGCACGGTTTCAGCATCCGGCTGTTACAATGGCGGCGGTATCGGTGATGTCAGTCATCTCCAAATTTGGGCGCTGTTTCAGCATGCTTTTCATGGAGGGGAGAGTGCAGCCCTTTGTCAGTGGCTACAAGATCATTCAGAACAATTTGTTGATTCGATGTTTTAAAATCATAAATGCTGCGGTTGCATTCTGTTCCATAACGGTAACTTTGATGTTTGGATCAAAATGTCATTGATTGAATATTTTATTTGACAAAAATGGAGAACAGTACAAGTACAGTTAAACACCCTGCCTAAAAGGTACATCCCAAAAAGTCCCTCTGTTAAGATTATATATTTGTGTGTAATTGTTTTTCTTTTAAATTATGACGTTTGGCTGCATCACTTGTATGATTATTGTGTAAATGTTGTTTTTTTTTGTTAACAGACTCAAGCCAGCCAGCCATGGGTTCTCTCTCATATAGAGTAAGTACCTCTAGTCTTCACAATGTTCTCTATCTAGTTCATATAGAGCAGTGAACATATAGAGCACTCAATCTTTTCATATCAAGGTCCATTCATTTTCACGACTTTTCAAAAATAGCAGATCTACAAGCTCGCGGCACAATAATGTGTACCCGTTCTGAATGGGTTACCTTGCTTATTGTAAATCGCTCTGGATTAAGAGCATCTGCTAAATGCCTAAGTTGTAAATGTTTTCTCCTCCAGGCCTCTGGTCTACACCATCTCCCTGATGTTACCCGTAGCCTACCTGATCGGCCTGATCTTCACGCTGAAGACCCACTCCCACATCTACGACATCCACATCAGCGACGGACACGGAGGCCAGGGCCACGGTACGCCTGGCACCGTTATTACAGAAGAATCGCAGTTATTTGAGATGATCGCAATAAGCCCTATTCACGGCCCGCCCACTCAGCATCCCCCCGGTGCTGAAGTCACGTTTTGAAGGGGTAAAACCCTGCTAAGCCTATAGAGTTAACACAGAAATCGCTAATTTAATGCAATTTCCGAATAGTACAGTATAAAATACGGCTAGCATGATCAAAAGGCACAAAGCGTTATAATTTACTTTACCGTTCGAAATAATGATTTGTTGGCTTCAAGTCCAGCAATTTCTGTTATAGTTTCCCCTTCTAAATTGACGTCAGCACCAGGAAGTTGCTGAGAAATTTGCTGAGTGGGCGGGCCGTGAATAGGGCTTATTATTTTACATAATCGTTACCTTGTAGAATGTTTTTTTAAATAACAGAAATAGCTGATCTACAAGCTTACAACGCGTCACAAAGTGATGCGTTGTAGATCTTGGTAGATCAGCTAGTTTCGCTGTTTTCAAGAAATGATGATGTCATTATGAAGCCTAAATGGCAAATAGAAATTAAGTTTGTATTAAGGCTGGGCGATATTAGGAAAACCTTCGATATTTGATAACGTTGTTGAATACCTCGATATCAATATTACTCACAATATTAATAAAAACTGCTTTAAGTCCACTGCCTGCCTAATCATATCCATGCATGCACACTGCACAGTACACATAGAATAAAGACATTAAATGCCTTATTTCCATTTTCCAACTACATTAAATGCCTTATTTCCATTTTCCAACTATGTTTTTATTGAAATAACTACACCTGGCTTTTTGCATGTGCCTGTTAATTAATTTGACACATACACCAATACCTCATTTCAAGCCGTCTTCGTTGATATGTATCTTTCATGTTGATACCTTGATATCGATAACCTTTTGATATATTGCCCAGCCTTAATTTGTATTCATATGTTCCAGTTTTCAATGGAACATAAAAACACTGTTAAATCGTTAAATCACAATTATTTGATTGACAATTAATCGTTGTGTCAAACATCATGATGGTGACAGCTCTAGGTCACGGTCCGCTCCCTAAAGACGGCACAACAACAAACCTCAACATCAAGGTCACCAACACTGACCATCCGAAGAGCGACAACACGAGCATTAATAGTACCGTTACTCCTACTGCTACTCCTACCGCCAGCCATGGAACAGGTCTGTGTGTGTGCATGCTGGTGCATGCACATGCATGCGCACGTCTGTCTCGGGGAGCGAGAAAGCGTCTTTTCCCCGTGCATGAGCTGCTGCTTGAGAATGTGTGTGTTTCTGCATGCAAGCATGTGACGGGGAGGAGGGTGAGTGGACCTAAAACCCCATAGGCTCTATGCAGTGGCGTCAGTTCAGAAAAAAAGCTAAGGTATGGCAACATAACTGGTGTCTTGCACGTGCGCGAATGTTGCCATACCTTAGCAACAGGCATGATACATTTATTTTAAGAAGTACATTTTATTTTTTCCCCCGTGGTGGTCTATGGTTTCTTGGGCTGGATATGGCAGCTAAACTTGGCATGTTAGTAAACATGCCCCAATTAACAATAATGAATTGCAGCTGACCTGCAGAACCTGGGAATATACCATCTTGTCAAGGAGAATATAAGTGTGGAGAATATAATTATAATACCTTGTTAAAGTGATTATGTTGTTAAATTTTGCATTTGTAGTTATTTTACTGTAATTTAACAACATAATAACCAGCACAGATAGACAAGAGACATTCATGGATTTATATTTGAAAGTAACTTTTATTTTCCCCCCTGGACCCAGGGTATGGCAGCTGCATACCCCTGCCATACCCAATTGACGGCCCTGGCTCTATGCAAAGCGCGAGTGAACATTTTTAACTAAAATCTTTGCTTCTGGGGGTCCCTGGAACAACACATTTTGAGATGGGGGTCTGCGGCCAAATACATATATTTTTGGGGGTCCTTGACATGAAGGACTGATGTAGGTCGATTCAACAAATGTTTCTGAATGTGTCTTATGTTGCTATTTCAGCATTTGTTTTGCCGTGGCCACTTTTCCAGGTCATCACAAACCATTTCTTTGTGGGGCAGTTTTTTAGCCCAAGGAGTGTTTTTTTTGTTTTGTTTTTTGTGCAAAACGAAGGCTTGCAATAAATTAAAGGGGTGCACACACTGAACGCGGACGGCTGCGCAGCGTCGCGTCACGGTATCGATGCACGTGAAGTGCCTCGAGGTAACCCCAACTGGATGCGGCGCGCTGCCACACAGCACATCCATTTCCCCCGGTGGGGAGAAGCATGGGAGAACATGTTCAACGCGCGGCAACGCTGGAAAAATAGAACAGCGGCGTATCGGCGCGGCAGGCGAGGCGGCAGGCGAGGCGGCAGACCCGCGGCTGCGCGCGTCTGACGGCGCCGGTGTGGGTTAGTTCATTGAAAATAATGGGGCCGTATGTTTTGACGCGACGCTTCCGCGTCCAGTGTGTGTTCCCCTTCAGAATCATTGCTGTGTAGTAAAGTTAACGGCACCCCAACTTTCAGCTGCTGTCAGTCACAGATTCCCTGCTTTGGGAAAGTGAATTTCAACCTGTGTGAGATGTGTTTGTAGACACCTTTACAAACACATTGGTGATTGGAAAGGAATTAATTCTATTCTATTCTATCTTTGTTACATTAGATTTTCACCACTTTAACCATTTTGTGTGTGTGTGTGTGCGCGTGTGTGTGTGCGTGTGTGCGTGCGTGCGTGCGTGCGTGCGTGTGTGTCAGCAGGTCACCATGTGGTCCACTGGTCCCGGTGGAGAGCTCTAGGCGTGTTGATCATTGCCACGCTGCTCATGGCCGCCTGCGCTGACCTCACCACGGAGAACATCCAACCCATCCTCACTCACTCTACCATCAACCAGGTACACATTAGTCTGACGTAGCCTAGCCTCGCGTAGCCATGCTTGCTCATCTGCGAAGAGAAAAGCCTGGTCAAGATATGAAGCTGAGAGAGGTGGGGCTGAATTTTCCCGGAAGTTATCTTTTTTGAAAAAAAATCTGTTCTACTTCTCCCGTTTGTCGGTTGGGCTCGCAATAAACAATATACAAACAAAAACATGGATTCGGACAACGTTAAACCTATTAACTTTTTTGGTGCCATGATTTTTTCTCTTCAATGTCCCGCGATACCATGGACTCCATAGACTTCCATGTAATTTATAGTGCACGGATCGTGCACTCCCATGCCTAGATGATGCACCACGTGTGTGCCCACTGTTCACAGCTTTCAAACAAAAAAATCCGCTTGGAAATCCGTTCAGGCATTCATGATTTATCAGCCATTATGTTTTCTTCAGATGTAAACAAACATGGCTGCCATGTTTGAAAGAATGGGTTGGTATGGGGGTTAAACATGCAATTTCGCGATCATGCCTAACACATTTCTGGAGATCCCAAAAAAGAAATTGAAAAAAAAAAAAAAGAAAACATTTTTTTTTCTTCTTCAAAAACGGCCCAAACTCGGGAAACTCAGGGTTGGCACAGCGGTGGTACCAATACAAACTCGGGAAACTCGGGGTTGGCACCATATGTGTTAAGAGCGAGTCAAGAGCAACAATCTATTTGTGTTTGTTTTGCTGGGGGATGTAAACAGACCTGCTCCGCTTGACGTAACTTCCATTAAACTCAGCACTTCGGCCACTCCGCTAGAACCAGCCAGAAGTCATATCTTACCCAGGGTGCACAAACATTTGAAAACATCATGGAAGTAACATCAACAACACCAGAGAAAGACGAAATAACCCCCAGAAATATATTGAAAGGAGATAAAGATTCCAGTTGGACTTGTTAACTGTCTGGCCACGCGAGACTAGGCTACACATGAACATCCTGACTCACTCTATCAACCAGGTACACATGGTGGCATATTGAGTTCCTCATACTTCCGTCTGGAACCTCTCTGGGCCAACCGCTGAAGGAGGCGGTCCATTTGTTCAAGCTATTTGGCAGTTGATTGATGGGACATGCCTCCCAGTTTACAGTTTAGGCATTTAGCAGACGCTTTTAATCCAAAGCGATTTACAATAAGCAGATAACATCACAATAATAAACAAGATAATATGTCAGTACATCATCAACAATATAACAAATGCAAATAGATATCTATCTAGAAAAAAACACAATATAATCAAAGTTCTAAAAACCTAAAAACAAAAACAAATGCTAACTAGCTTCATGTATGGTCATTGATTTTTTCTGTAGTGCTAAGGGTTTAGGTGGAGTCTGAAAAGGTGAGTCTTCAGTCCACGGCGAAAGCTAGCGAGTGAGTCCGTTGTTCTAAGTGCGACAGGGAGTTTATTCCACAACTTGGGGGCCAGGAGGGCAAACTGTCTCGGACGAGTGGATTTTTGCCCTGGAGTTTTTAGCGAGGGTTCTGTCAGCACCTGCCTCTCTAACGTCCTCTTCTCGTCCCTGTCCTCTGGTCTCCAGTACTTCATCGGCGTCACGGTGCTGGCCATGGTGCCAGAGCTCCCCGAGATCGTCAACGGGATCCAGTTCGCCCTGCAGAACAACATCAGCCTGAGGTAGGAGCTGCTTCATGGCCTTCTTCACAACTCCGCAGTTACACCACTGTTGGCTGCCGTTAACCTCGCGTCACCAAAGCAGCCAGTGGCTTACTTAGTTAGTGAGGCTGCTGACTGTACAAACCAATGGGTTCAAACCCCACTCAAAACTGGCGTCACCAGACTCTCCACCTCGGAGGAAAGCCTGGTATTTGTCTTAAACGTGCTGTGTGATCCGGTCTGCAGTAGGTGTGGCCTAAACTGAGATGAGATTAACGCCCAGAGTAAATCGCTCTGGATTAAGAGCGTCTACCAAATGCCTAAATTGTAAATGTCGATTGATCACAATAAAACACGGGACAGGTAGGCTACTGTAATGGGTAAGTGTAAGAACCAAACCAAGATAAATAAATTGATTTTGGTTGAAATGGGAAATGATGTACCTGGACTCGTTTTGTATATGTACTGTTCTTTTCTTTTAACTTAACAAGATGGGACTATACTGTATTTGGACATGCATGAACTTCCACGATTTCTTTTGTTTTGTTTTGTCTTCAGCCTTGAAGTTGGAAGCTGTATCGCTGTGCAGGTGTGCATGATCCAGATCCCTCTGCTCATCCTCTTCAATTCCATCTACGTAGGTTTTCAGTGTGCATCAAGCATCAGACCTCCTTGTTTTTAAAGCTCAGAGTTTAGGGTCGGTCTGTAGACGTGTGACCAGGCATGTGCACACTTAGACATCAAAGGGGGCTTGAGCCCCTGCCCTTGTATCCGTCTGTAAAAAGTGCCCTCTCCAGACCATGAATGCAGTTTTTAAGGCAGAAAGTGAAATAAATGCAAATGCCAAATTCCATGCCATACCTGAAACGAAAGCAGCATTCAGGAGAATTATTGTCTTGTCCAAACTCTCCTGAACTTGAAAGCAGCATCTTATGTTGAAAGAATTGCCCTCTCTGTGTATTCAGTATTCACTTGATTACTGTATGCTTAGTTCAGTGTGGTATCAAGCACCGAAAATAGCCGACCTCCAAGCTTTTTTTTAACCCATTTTCACCCAGTGCCAATTGCCTATGTAATCCTGGGCTCTACTCTCCCTCTGGCGCGCCTGGGGAGACAACGGACTGACCTCATGCTTCCTTCAATGCATGAGTAGCCCAAGTGGCTTCTTTTCACCTGACAGTGGAGATTTCCCTGGTTTGGACGTAGCGCGTGGAAGGAACACGTTATTCCAACCAGTTCCTTTCCCCTCCATCAGGCTGGCCAGGTGGAGGCAGTATAGAGACCAGGATCCCTGCATGTTTTTGTGAGGGTATCAACCCTAGGAGACACAGGGAGAACATGCAAACTCCACACAGAAAGGCCCTATCGCCAACCCCACCTAGGGTGTGGGGCGTTGATGACGCGGAGGAGAGAACACGCCCCCCAGTGCCCACAGCGTCCCCTGGCGGGAATCGAACCCAGGACCTTCTAGCTGTGAGGCGAAGCGCTAACCACTGCGCCACCGTGCCCCCCAGAAATCCCTCTCTAACATTCTCTGCCCGTCCCTGCTTGTGACCTTGTCTTTCAGGACGTGGGATTCGTGCTGGTGTTCAACGACATCCACCTGTGGGCCAGCATCTTCAGCGTCATCCTGGTCAACTACATCTCCATGGACGGGAAGTGTGACTACTTCCAGGGTAAGGGCAGGGTTCCCACAGTCATGAAATTCCTGGAAATGTTTTGAAATTAGACAAATATTTTTCCAGTACTGGAAAAGTTTTGGAATTGATCAAGGGTCCTGGAAGGTCCTGGAATAAATAGCTGTGCATTGTCTTTGGTTATTGATTTTGTTAATACCTCTGAAATGACAAATTAAACATTGGCCAAATTGTCAAATATTAGAGGCAGAAATTGTGAAAATAGCAGATCTACATGCTCACGTTGGGTCTCCAGATGGTTAGCTTATAGTGCGGCATTGTTTTCTCACAGTAAACAATTTTAAATTTAAAGATGCTTTGTGAGGCTTTTTTTATTACCAATTAATAGTATTAATATTAATGCTATTAATCACTTAACTAAAGAGTTTGAGTACTTTTTTCCTCCGCTGACCATCATGTTGTGTGTTGTCTCCTCAGGTACAGCTCTGGTGGTGGTCTACCTCATCCTCCTGGCTCTGTACTTCTTCGCCCCCTCTCCCCGCTCATGTTGACGTGCTCTGCCGTCCCGCTGTCCCGCGACCCAAGATGGCATCCTTCAGAGGTACCTCCAAGGCTACCTACCATCTGGGCACGGTGGCACCTGGCACATCCAACCATACCACCCACCCACACTGTGGGCACTGCCAACAATACCACCCACCCACACTGTGGGGATGGAATATGAACATGCATCTGGAACGGTACTAACCCACTAAGAGCATTATTACTGTAACTATTATTTTATGCTTTAACTGTTGAAAAACAGCAGATATACAAGCTCACAGTGCGGCACTGTGAGCTTGTAGATCTGCTATTTGTGAAGAATCGTTTTGACGATTTGTGCAAGTCTTTGAATATCTTTTGTCCCGGTTCTTTAAATGTCTTCTAAATCCTTCTTCTGAATCCGTGGTTCTCAAACTTTTTAACGTCAAGGTCGCCTCTAAATGACATGTACTTGGCCGCGGACCCCCCATCTTAAAGAACATGTTCCAGGGACCCCCCAGAAGCAGAGAGTTGAGTTATAAAAGTTTGCTTTGAAAATTACATATTCAAAGATTTTCACACTTTTTCAAAAATAGCAGATCTACAAGTTCGCAGCGCGGCACTCGGTGCCGCGCTGTGAGCTTGTATATCTGCTATTTTTCATTAGTTAAAGCATAAAACAGTGGTTAAAGCATAAAACAGTGGTTAAAGCGACACAAATTTGCGTTCCCGGTCTTAATTGTACTAATGGTGCGTTGTGGTCGCAGTTACTTTGTTCTAGTCAACTCTGGACATCATCGTCATCACGTGAGCCAAGTCGTACGGTGTTACTGTTTAGCAGGTGTTTTAGCTCGGTTTTCAGGGTCCCGTTTAACGTTTAACATCATGTGAACAACATGTAATATATATGTTATATGTGTGTGATTTGAAAGCCTTGAATTGTATTTTGAAGTCTTATTGGAACTCCCAATCTTGACATTGACAGACATGTTTTATATCAAGAAAAGATAATTATTGTAATGCGTGAATTATTGTAAAACAGGGTCGTATTGTAATGTCTGTACTTCTAAAGCTGCTGTCTGGTTTGTATCACGCTGCTGTACTTAAAAGATATTCAACTACCAACATTGTGTACTGTGTGTGTGTGTGTGTGTGCGTGTGTGGTCTATTGACCGATTATATCTTTGTATGAACTTTTTCTAGAACGGGTACACATTGTGTATCATAATTTTATGCTTTAACTATTGAAAAATAGCAGATACCGGTTATTTTTAAAAAATCTTGAAAATTAGAATTTTGACCCGATTCTATAAGTGTCTTTTGAATCCTTCTAAGGTTTTTTGAAAAACCTATGTTTCCATGTCAGCAATCTGGCCAGCCATCGTCAAAGAAAAGGTCCTTTTCACTTAACGGGAGCTCAGTTAGTCTGTTCTTGAGAGACTACTATGTCAGTGGTTCTCATGTGAAGGACCCCCGAAATTATATTTATTTGGCCACGGACCCCCATCTCAAAATATTTAGTTCCAGGGACCCCCCAGAAGCAAAATTTGAGTTACAAACGTTCGCTTTGAAAAAACATATATTCAAAGATTTGCAGAATTTTTTAGGACTTTTTCCAAAATAGCAGATCTACAAGCTCGCAGCGCGGCACTCGGTGCCGCGCTGTGAGCTTGTATATCTGCTATTTTTCACTGGTTAAAGCATTCAATAATTCTAGGCCTAAATGGGTTTTAACTTGGACATCCTTCAAAGATGTCCGTGAAAAGTGTCAACGATCAGAACGGCAGACACGCATGTACGTACGAGTTGAAGGCACGTGCATGAGGGTTGTAAGGCAAGGGCAGAGTGTTTTTGTGTCCGATCTTTAACTCATTGACTGCCAAGGCCCGAGTTTCCCGAGTTATTACAGTAGTCCCAGGCTGCCACAGCCCGAGTTTCCCGAGTTGGAAGCCATTTTGATTTTTTTTTTTCTTTTTTTTTTTTTTTCAAAATTTTTCTTTATAAAAAAATTTCTAAAAATGCCTAAAATGTATTAGGCATGATCGCAATCGCGAAATTGCATGGTTAGCCCCATAACAAACACATCTTTCAAAATGGCAAAAATGGCTGTTTTGTCTGACTTTGAAGGCTTCTATCTCATGAATGCCTGCACGATCCGTGCACAAAAAATTGATCCGTGCACTAGAAATTTAGGAAGGTGGCAGTGTTTGTTTTGTCTGACTTTGAAGGCTTCTATCTCATGAATGCCTGAACGGATTTCCAAGCGGATTTTTTTGTTTGAAAGCTGTTAAAAAGTACTACACATATGATGCATATATGGTGCATGGGCGTGCACGATCCGTGCACTAAAAATTGATCCGTGCACTAGAAATCTTGGAACGTGGCATCCTGGTACTTGGCGGCCATCTTGAAAAGGGCATTCAATGAGTTAATCCACACTTGGGGGATCTCAGGGAGCATTTATATTTCTTTTACAAACATTCTCAGGACTGTATTGTGATTGTCTTCGAATACGTGAGCAGGCCGTCTTTTTTTCGATAACATTTTTCATTGATTTCTATAATTTTTGGGGGGGAAATGAAAATCATCAAATAACAAACAATAACAGAATATTAAAAAATTAAAAGTTATTGAAAAAACACAACCTGCTCACGTATTGGGTGTCAGAGTTTGAAGTTATAATGGTTTGTATAGGAAGGTCCTGGAAGGGGGAAACATGGGGGGAAATGAATATCAAATATCTAAATACTGAATGAAAAAAAATCAGAAACTGTCCTGGGTGTTCCCAAAATCCTGATTAGACAATAAAATGACAAAAAGTTATTTTGAAAGTGAAATATTCCTTTAATTCTATGAAAAAAAAACGAAGCTAGCTATGCACGCAACACAGGCCATGGTGGAAGTCCTTATATGGTCAGCACACATTCTAGTGAGGAGAATGAATGAAAAATGTACCAATTATATTTTTATTTTAATGAAATACAATCACTGAATATACCTTTAATTCTATGAAAAAGAAAATGAACAGTATACATGATGGAACGTTGGAAGCCTGTTGGGTGGAAACACACTTTTGGATTTCAATACAAAGCTCAAAAGGCGTGTTTGAACCTTACGGATCTGCTACTTTTGTGTGACGATGTATGATCAAGTATAGGCCTATAGGGCGTTGATTGTCAAAAAGAAAAACCCAACAACAACACGGTGATAGCTATGAAAATTAAACCTTTATATTACAAACATTATGTAAAAAGGAATAGACGCAAGGCCAGATCTCAGGAGGGTAGAAAGTGTTCCTTCCATTAGTTTATTCCAAGCAAATCTGAGGCCACCACAGCCAGCCTTCGTATCACATAGCAGTCAGTTTACAAGTCCCTCCCCAAGGGAGAAAAGCGACACCTCAGGACAAAAGAGATTCACATACAGATAACCAGTCCGTCAGAGCTAAATCTAAACACCCCCACATCGTAAATACCTTAACTCAGTTGCTACTAAGGATTTTGGAATTCATGTTAGGTTTAAGTTAACATGTAGTTGCTTACATATAAATCATCAACAAATGATTAAAAGAGAAACACACTATGAAAATCCATTTATCACACGGTACTGGGGGTAACAAATATAACAGAACAAAACCAATGCTGTATCACTGTACCATTGTGGCAGCAGTGAGGTTTTATAGCAGGGGTTCCCAAACCGTTTTCAGGGCACCCCATAAATATCTTTTTAATCCGAGGCACCCCTACATTATAATTCTCACGACTCACTCCCAGCACTTTATATTAATAGCATATCATCGTCGTCGGGTGGAAACCTTGTATGTCCCAAACCGTTATTTATCATCTATAAAATGTACTAAACTAGTGAAAACAGCAGATCTACAAGTGCTGTTTTCACTAGTTTTGTGCGACAGTCTTTACCAAAAGACTTACACATTTGAAACTTGGAGATACGAGGTTTCTGCCCGACAGTGACGATATTTTAGTGAGTATGTTGAGATAACAGACATTTTGGTTAGAACTGACTGATAACTTTGTACTTCAAGTTTAAAATGATACTAAATATTTGTCCAAATAAATCAATCAATCAATCAATCAACTTTATTGAACACAATTACAAGTAACGGTGAGGTGAAATGCTTGTTTATGCAGGCTTCCACATTTGCAGCTCAGAGCAAGGGGCATAGTTCTGCCGATTTAAAATGACTCCAATACGGAAGTAAAACTTCCTATGATTGGCCGCTAGTTGCGCTGTTTTCCCCCCCGGCCGCAAGATAACTATAAAGAAGGTAGAGTCGCCAAAATGGCTGGGCATCCGCCATTGACGCTCATGGGAGCCAAAACTGGGACCGGAAGTTGTGTGAACTGCAATGGAGTCCATGGCAGAAGGATGACAGCCAGCTGGACCATGCTTGTGAATAAATTATTTCTGAACGTTTATCTCCTTTGTCAGTTAATCGGTCCAGGAATATAAAAGAATGCATATCACAGGTTGTTTTCCAATCAATTGTTTTTTTATGTGCACACTGTATAATTTTATTGAGGCATCTAAACAGCGTCATCCTCCGTCATGTATCGTTTCTGGAAGTGTTGCCAGGTTCTGAGAAATAAGCAACCAGGCCTAGGAAAACAAGACCAAAATAACCAACTAGGGCCAGGCAGGTACTAGGCTTTTATGAGCACTTTATACTGCTGTATTGAAAATAACCATCAACAAGCTATAGATCTGCTAAGACTTTGATAACTTGTCAAATGCGACATTCTGCATAATGAGCACTTTCTATATTGGTACTTTAATTCTATTTTAATATCATTCATTTTTAATTCCTGAGTTTAACTTGTGAGATTATTTCTAAATTGCTGTATTGATTGATTACTTACAGTTTGCAGAGACAGGTACAGAGAAGTCGGCTACAGTACAGTACAAGTTCTGCTAAAATTATTTTTCCAAAAAAGTATATGGGGTCCTTTGTACTCAATTGATCAAAACATTGATAATATTGATGATACTTTTACTCAAGTAAAAAACGTTGGTAGCCTACCACCACCACCACTTAGAAACACTGGTTAAAACAATAAAAAGCCCATTCCCTTGTTACTGCTCCATCGGTCTCTTTCAATGTTATGAGATACATAAAGTGGCTTAAAATAAGACAAAAAGCTTACTAGGATCTCCTTTTAGTTGACCTTGTACCAATGATTAGGCTACAAGTAGGCCTACTGTCATAAAACTGTACGTTTTCCAGGCTTCTAATACATTCTTCAATCAAAAAGGAAAAAATAAATAAAAAATACCGGTAAGCTACTTGTTCACTTTAGAACAGATTGAACATTCGTAAGCTATATGTATATTCATGTATAACATCGTGTTTCATATGTAACATATTCATACTTTTATTTTAAACATGAATACATAGGCATACCTTATTGAGAACAATGTCAATAATACTATCAACAATGTCAATTGTGCACAGTAAGCATGTTTTATTTTTAACATAAATGTGGAAAATGTTTTAAAAGATATTTGAAGATAAATGGACATTTATTTATTCATGCTCATCAATCAAGCAATAATTTCGCGGACCCCCTGCAGTACCCCCCCCCCCCCCCCCCCCCACACACACACACACACACACCCCACACACGATCCCAAGACGCCACCTGCAACAACCAATATTTACAAGCAACTTCACAGACAAATAAGTCCAAAGTCGCTTATAATAAGCACACATGGCAACACTAAATCCTTGACACGTTCAGAACGTACGTTGTACTCTTTAGATACCTCTATAAAATTGCACAGTGTGCACATTGAAAAGTAACATAGCAGGAAAAAAAGTTTTATATGATGTCTTTTATTTTCCAGAAGTGATTATTTGACAAAGGTCTAAGACGGTCAGAATAATTGTTTGTTGGTGGTTTGTTCATGAGCTTCTCCACGGACTTCCATGGAATCCAATGCAGGCCACCAAACTTCCGGCTGCAGGCCTGGCTCCCATGGTGAGACGAATCTGCCGACTGGAATTGCATGATAGCGAAAATGACGTATATGTCCCTACCTTGTTTTTAATTTCCTTGCCCGGCCGGTCTGTTACGTTCCACGTATAGGTTTGTCTGGGTTTAGTGTCTTCCTTCCCTCCTGTCTCTCCTTCCCTCTGTCATTCTCCACAGGTCTCATCTAATCAGCTGTCCATCATCCATTACCTGGCTCCACCCCCATCCAATCACCACCACCTGTTGCCTATAAAAGGCTGTGCCTCACCTCAGTTCATGTCTCCTCTCCAAACCAGTCTCATGTTTTTTGTAGCCCTTTCTGTAGCCCTTGTATTGTCTTTTTGTAGTTATTTTTCCCCCAGAGCAACCTTTTGTATTTTCACCTGCTGTTGTAGATTCTGTATGCCACTGCCTTGGGACAGGGGAAGACAGAGGCCTCTATTGAAACTTGTTAAACACATTAGGTAAGGGGTTGTTGCCACCACATGTGTTTTTGAACCTGTTTTCTGTTAGAGTAGTTAGGTAGGCAGGCTTTTGTTTTACTAATCTAGTTCCTTGTTAGTTAGTTAGTTAGCTTGTCTTTATTTTACTTAGCTGCTTTGTTATTTTGGCAACGCCTGTGTCCCTAGGTAGTGTCATTTCTTTGTAGTATGTTATGCATACTTTTTGAATATGTAAATATGTAAATATCTTGACTTGAAAAAGAAGAGTAAAGAAGCACTCGCACCTTTTCTTACTCTGAAACTGTGTTGACTCCCTTTATTTGTTCCTCCATGCCCAGCATCCCAGGTTTTGAAGGGTTAATATCTTTGTTACAAACCTTACCTCTTGACCTATTTGGTTTCGTAACAAAAATAATTGTCCTCCATTGGATCCTATTCATTTTCCCCTTTCGTGTTCTAACCTTAATTAACATTTTCATGAATACTTTATGGTTCCTATCGCTAGTTAAAAATTGCCTTTCAATCACCATCATATGCGTTTTGTCGAAATTTGGTCCAATTTATTTTAAAATAAATGTTAAAGTTGCGGGGGGGCGTGGCCGACTTCTGATGGAACTGATATGCGGCCAGCCTGCATCTGCATGCACACCACAACTATAGTTGCAACAAGGAGCAGATATAACAACTCGTCGTAATCTAATGCGACACACTGTTAGCTTGTAGATCAGTTTTCTTTGTACAACGGCGTATAAACATTGTTACAATATAAAACTATTATACAAACGAGGACATAAATAAACACACATATAGGCTATTCTCTATAATTATTTAAATGTTTAAACATCTTTTTTGTTAATACAAATACAATTGATTTACTCTTATAGGCATATCAGCCACAAATACACAACTTGGTATTTATTTATTATGAAGGCTACCTGTCCGATTTTGTAACAACTTATGAGAGTCTATAATGCCACCAAAACAATGCGTCTTTATTTATTTTTCTCGTCATGATTTGTGCAAGTATGGCATGCCACATCGACACCAGCCTACAGATTATCAGTGGCCACTCAGCCAAAATAGCCTATGTTCTAAGCCAATGGAAGCCTATATTTTTTATAAACTCGTCTTTAACATTTATAAACTCGTCTTTAACATTGACATATGGCATTCTTGATTTGTCATGTATGCCTATTTACATTAGGCCTACTTCAGACCATTTATCAAATATTTCATGTAACATTTTGGAAACTGAAAACAGCACTTTTTACAGAAGTTGCATGTCCTGCTATCCTGTATCCCTTGGCATACCTCATACCTGTTGTTGGAGCCAGGAGTATGGGAGATCTTGGTCGGGAGCTCTTTTGGAATTTGAAGTTGGTCATAGCAGGCTTCGGCGACGTGATGTTATGGCAATTATCTGGCTTTTCTTAGGTTTAGAACGGCTATTATAATAATGTATTTCCCCCAAGTAACCACTCGTATATAAAGTGGTATAGTCTATAATAGAATATAAAACTAAACAAAAGAAACACTCAACATTTAGCCTCGCCAAATGGTATTATTAAAACATTTGAAAATAACACTGAGGCTGCAGTAGACTATAATTGTCAATAGAACAGTCTGCACGTCAAACAAAGTTAGCACTTACATTCACACATAACAAATGTCACACAAATTAGCATAGGAACGCACACAAATAGGCATAGGTTGATCTCACATTTTATTTCCAAAATATAAACCAGAATGAAATTGACAATCAAAGAGGAGGAATAGGCTGAATGATGTACTACTGAAAATACCTCAATCAAACAAAAATGACATGAATCAAGCGCATTTACGTTAACGATTGCAGATTGAAATAACCTCTTTAATATGTAGGAATAATTAACCCACCCATGATACTGCATATATGTCTGTCAGCTCAATAATTAGTTCATGAATCCATTCATGATCCCAGCTTGTCTACTGTAGGCTACTTGTCACAATCATAGACTGTAGTCACAATGGACAATTCATATGCATATTGCATCCATTCCTACATTAATCGCATTGTTAACATAGGTGTCACATTGTTGACAGCTTTTGTTAAGAAGTGTGACTGAAATCTATTAATGCAACTTCATAAACTTCACAAATCCCTGTTAATAAATATGAATAAACACATGCATATTTCTCTGGACGAATGCCTCTTTGCTTTGTGAAAAGTCTAGTGGACAACTGGATTATTATAAGACCCAGCGGAACTGCACGGGCACTTTCAAAAGTAGAGTCCTCAACAAGGCTTCCAATACGGGGTACAGAGTCCTAGACGGCCCGGTCAGGTTAGCGACGGCTGCAGCGGCTACTACAGAGTCCAAACGATCGGTGCACAAATCTCCGTGGCAAAATGAAAAAGTTATTCGGAGTTTCGGACAGACTGTCACTGCGGTCCGTCTGTGTCAGCCATACTGGATTTGTTTTTCGCTGGCTGGCTTGTGGGCGATCCACGTTTTCTTCTTCGTCTGGTATATTTTCGGCAGAGCTCAACACATACTCCCGAGTATCCTTGCGGTTGCACGTGACCGTTGGCAGCCAATAGCATCTCTGGTGCCTTTACAATTCTATTTATTTCTATGATGGCGACATCCATTTCAAGGGGTAGAAAAGGGCCATTTGCGCTGCATAGAAACCAATGGTTTCGCTTTGTCCATATTTTTCTACAGTCTATGCTCAGAGCAAGAAAAAAATAAAGGAAAGTAATAAGAATGTGAAGCCTAGTAAGTAAAATCAGTATGTTGTAAAAGAGGACCTAAAATAAAGTGCAATCAGTATTAGTGTAAAATCAGTGTCATGTTAAAAAGCGAAACAGTTAAAGTTATACTGTGTAAGTTGCTAAACTAGTGGTCAGTAGCGGTATTGCTTTTTTCGGACGTTTTTCGCCCGGAGTCACTCGCGGACCACCGCCGCGGACCACCGGAGCGGCGCCGCAAACCACCGCGACCGATACAAATCCGTGGAGGGGTAGAACGCATCTTTTCTGGCCAGGATTTAGGGATTTAGAGGTTAAGAATCCTTCACCATGGTAAACACTGTAGCTGAGCGAGGCTACTTCCTGAAGACGCGGCAGATAAGCTGTGATTGGCCGGTAGTGTATCATGTGTGTATGATTCGCGATGTGATTGGCCAACGTATACAGATGACGCAGATGACGCTATTTTTCCGCAAAAACCGGACCCCGGCAAGGATCATAGAAAACATATAAAGAGAAGGCTTTAGAAGCTGAAAATAACGGAGTGGGTGTTCTAAAACTTTAGCGATTTAACAGTTAGGATAATTTTAAGATTTGTTTTATAAAAAAAGTTACATGGTATAACTTTAAGCACTAGCAGTCAACTTGGTTTGTTCTTAGGCTTCGTTCAGCAGCCTTATGGTTGCTACATAAAAACTCTGCCACAGTCTTTTGTTGTGGCTCATGATACTCTGGTATCTCTTGCCGGGGGCGCGGCAGTGGGTGGAACAGTGGGTGGAACAGTCTGTGGCTGGGGTGATGTTTGTCCTTAATGATGGATTCAGCCTTGGCTGCTCATCGCCTGTCGTGTAGATCCTGTAGGGAGGGAAGCGCACCTCCTACGATGCGCTGAGCTGACAGCACCACTCTCTGTAGAGCCTTGCGGTCCTGGACAGTACTGTTCCCATACCAAGCAGTGAAGCCACTTGTCAGGACACTCTCTATAGTAGCACTATAGAATGCCCTGAGGATTCGAGGGCTCACCCTGAAAGTCCTTAGGCGTCGGAGACAGTAGAGCCGCTGCTGTGCTTTCTTCACCACACGTGTCGTGTGAGTGGACCATTTCAATTTGAACTCGCTGACTCGTTCTACCTCAACTCCACCGATGTGAACTGGGGCGTGCTCTCTCGTAGGCCTCCTGAAGTCCACTATCAGCTCCTTGGTTTTAGCGACGTTGAGAGAGAGGTTATTCTCCTCACACCAACGTGTGAGAGCGCTAACCTCATCTCTATAGGCTGTCTCATCATCGCTGTCGATCAAGCCCATCACTGTTGTGTCGTCAGCGTACTTAATGACGACGTTGGAGCTGTTTGTGGCCACGCAATCATGCGTATACAAGGAGTACAAGAGAGGGCTCAACACACAACCCTGTGGGGCTCCTGTATTGAGGGTCAGGGGGTCTGACATGATGTTACCTATTCTGACCACTTGCTGACGGACAGAAAGTCCAATATCCAGCTGCACATAGTCGGGTGCAGGCCTAGATCCATGAGCTTTTTGTTCAGCTTAGCAGGCACAATGGTGTTGAATGCAGAACTGTAGTCAACGAATAACATGCGCACACACCTGTCCTTCCTCAGATCAAGGTGCGTGAGGGCAGTGTGTAGGGCCAAGGCAACGGCGTCGTCCGTAGATCTATTTTGGCGATACGCGAATTGCCAAGGATCAGCAATTCGCGTGGCAGGCAGGACAGAACAGATGTAGTCCCTTACAAACCTCTCGAAGCACTTGCTGAGTCAGGGCCACTGGTCTCCAGTCATTTAGACACGTCACCTTGGGGTGCTTTGCGACAGGGACAATAATGGAGGACTTGAAGCATGATGGCACCACAGCCTGGGAGAGGGAGAGATTGAAAATGTCTGCAAATACTCCCGCCAGCTGGGATGCACAGGTTCTGAGGACCCGGCCTGGAATGCCATCCGGTCCAGTAGCTTTGCGGATGTTTAGCCGCTGGAAGGCCCTGCGTACCTCAGCCTCCCAGATGGTAAGAGGAGGGGGGCTGGCCGCCATAGGCAGTGCAGACGCTGGTTGGTTGACGCGGTCGGTCTCGAACCTTGCAAAGAAGGTGTTGAGCTCACCAGGGAGGGAAGTAGATGGACACTCCACACCTCCGGTTCTTCCTCTGAAGTCCGTTATAGTCCTCAGGCTTTGCCACATGCTCCTGGCGTTGCCATTCTCGAACTGGTCCTCCAGTTTGGTCCCATATTCCCTCTTGGCCCTCCTGATTGTGCGCTGAAGTACAGCATGTGTGTCCCCCATGTTCCCTGATCTAAAGGCAACATTCCGTGCATGTAGGGCCACATGAACATCACCATTGATCCAGGGTTTCTGGTTGGGAAAGATACGGACAGTCTTAGTTGGGACGACATCCTCAATGCATTTGCTAATGAAGCATGTGACAGTGTCTGAGAACTCATTCACGTCGTTCTCAGAGGCACGCTGGAACATCTCCCAGTCAACATGGTCGAAGCAGGCCTGCAGAGTGATGTCCGTATTTTCAGACCATATTTGTATCTCCCTTGTACTGGCAGGCTCACGCTTCAGTCTCTGCTTATACTTAGGGAGAAGCTGGATGGACTTATGGTCAGATTTCCCAAATTCTGGTCGGAGGAGAGATTTGTATGCTCCTGGAAAGGTGGTGTAGCAGTGGTCCAGGACTCGGTCGCCTCTGGTGTTGCATGTAATATGTTGGTAATATTCCAAATAATGTGTTGGTAATATGTTGGTAAAATTCCAAATAATATGGGGGCGCTGTTGAGCCAGCATGCTGTAAGGACGCGTTTGGAAAAGCTCTCACCAGACCTCTGTTAAAAAGTATTATTTTGAGGTGCATTGTTTCTTTTATCGGTGCAAAAACAACATCTAACGTTACCTAAAACTACCTGAAGGCAATTTTGAGCCTTAAACTGGGACACTCATGGCCAACAAACTGAATCTCCGCAAATATAGCTTCGTGGATGCACCTCCCACTGCTCCCAGGCCCGGGCCCAAACACTCCGCGAAGCAGAGTACATCCGAGAGCCGTGAATGCGAGCCCGTACCTGGGGGTGAGTTGACAATGGACACCGCGGCTGCTACGCTAAAGGCAGAGATCCTATCGGAGATTAGAGCGGACATTTCCTCTCTACTGAAAGAAGAAATACACAGGGCCTTTGCTGACGAATTCGGCTCTCTTAGAAAAGAGTTACAGGATGTTAAATCCGAAATTGTGAATAATACAGCGGCTGTTCGCTCCGAGTTGGACACCGTGAAGGCATCCGTTGGAGAGGTGGAGCAAGGCCTGTCGGAATGGTCGGATACAGTAGCTCAACTTCAAAACGACATCAGGAATTGTAAAGCGGAGCTGGAAGAACTACAGGAGCAACACAACGACATGCAATCGAGAATGAGACGCTCCAACATACGCATAACAGGGCATGGCAGCTCGTGTTCTCCAGCAGCCGTTTCTGAATTTCTCAAGACCGTCATAAACGACAAGAAGGATTTCCTGGTCGACCGTTCGCATTGGGGCTCGGCCCCAAGCAGAGATGGAAGGCTGCGAATAATTGTAGCCAAACTACACTATGACCAGGACTGCGTTGAGGCGTTACGTAAGGCACGAGAACATGGCCCATACGATTACAAGGGTAATCGGGTGAGTATTTTCCCGGACCGGACAAAGAGGGACGCCAAGCACTGCGCAAGTTTCAATTCTGTAAGGCTACTCCTGAAGGACCGAGCTGACGTTCGCTACGGCTATGTTTTCCCCGGCCGCTTCCTCATTACACCCAGCGGAGGGACCACCAACGAATTCAAGACGCCTGAGACAGCGATGGCCTACGTGAAAAACAACATCACCGCGACTGCGAGGAGCGGCGCCGTAGTGGCGGAGGGCAGCCCCACAGCAGCGGAGGGTACTGACGACCAATGATGCGGTTCACTATATCCTTTTTTTTCCATCCTCCATGAATACACCATAATCATTTTTGATTTCAGGTAAAAGACACTTTTCTCTCTCTTTCTCCTCGGACTGATAGTAAACTGTTAACCTCCCCGATCATTCATTTACTGACAGTAAAGGCATACATTTTTTTTTCTCTTTCCTCATAATATGGACACTACTGTTGGAACCAGTGTGAAATAATGCCTTCTTCCCAAACTGAACATCGATATGCTTATGTTTGCCTTATATACTATTTGTCTACTTGCCTTATTGGCTTAACATTTTTTTTCTCTTTTCTTTTAAACTACTTATGGTGATGTATAGGCAATTTAGTTATTTCATTTCTTGTTCATTTCTGCATTTATTTTGTTACTTTTTTGATGGGTGATTAGTTAACAATAATTTCAATACAGTTTAGCTAGACTGTTAATGTCTGGGAAAGATTGGGGGATTGAATGTGCCCGTTCCTGTTAAATGTGTATCTTTTTTTTTTGTGGTCAGTTTTTTTTTCACTACCATCTCTTAAGTTTTCATTTATTAATATGCAGCAACTGTTGAAGGATTTATTTGATTTCTCTAACTGGTTTAAGGCCTAGTTGTGCCTAATATATATATATTTTTTTTTTGTTTGTTCCAGTGTAAGGTTGTACGCAATAGTTCAGGTAAAGGGCAGTATTTAATTTGTCTAGCATATCTCCCCTCCCATTTTTTTTCTCTCTTCTTCATCTAAAAAAAGGGGCAGTGTGTGTATTTGTGGATGTGTGTGTGCGTGCGTGCGTGCGTGTGTGGGAGTAAATGTGTATATTATGTATATAGACCTTACTGCCCTGTGCTGTTATTCCCTTTTCCTCCCAAGGGAGGAAAAGGAGGAAAAGGGTGTGTGAGGAAAAGGGTGTGTGTGTGTGTGTGTGTGTGTGTGTGTGTGTGTGTGTGTGTGTGTGTGTGTGTGTGTGTGTGTGTGTGTGTGTGTGTGTGTGTGGGCACATTACCTTTTCTTTTAAATGTTTTATTTGTATTATTTAACTTTGATTGCTCTACCATTAGAGTCATTTATTCCCTCTTCCCCTAAATGGATGAAACTATCTATTTGGGTTCATATGCTAGGTTTAAAAATATATTTGTTATCATTATCATTATTATTATTTCATTCTTATTTTTACTTCTCTTTTATCTGCACTTGGACAGTCCTTATTTGTTTCACCGATCATGTAGTATACGGAGTGTACATATGTACATTCTGTATATATATATAGTTTTTCACTTGAGTAGAGGTCTGGTGGGGTCTGGCTTCCTGGACAACCCATCGACCCTCACTACCAACACCATGTGTTGGCCTTTTTGCAAGGGATATAGCAGTCACCATGTCTTTTCAGGTGACAAGTGCTGGGGTTTTTATAGACCTGTACAGATTCGCATTTCATTATATGTTTGTATATTTCTGTGTTTTTATGTTCCTTATGTGGTTATTCGCACTATGCCAGGTTGCATCAATGTCATACTATGCTATCTTTCATTGTTACTTTCCAATATGTATTTATATCTCCATTATATTTCTTACAAATTACACTATATTACTAAAACTCTATGGGAGATGTAAATAGACCAAAGGGTACTACCGGTTGCCAGGTTAATTTTGTAAGCTGGAATGTTAAAGCTTTGAACAATGTTGTGAAACGAAAAAAGGTGCTCACTCATCTTAAACATCTGAATATTGATATTGCCTTCCTTCAGGAAACCCATCTCCGTACCATTGACCAATCCAGGCTGAAGGGAGGGTGGATAGGACAAGCGTACCACTCCAATTTTGACTCCAAGGCGAGGGGGGTAGCTATTCTAATTAATAAGAACACTCCATTTGTGATGTCAAGCGTTGAATCTGACTCTAAGGGGCGATATGTTATTGTAGTGGGTAAATTGTACGATTTTTCGATAATTTTGGCTGCTATTTATGCTCCAAACTTCGATGACGAAGCATTTTTTGTTAATTTCTTTTCCCGACTCCCAAATTTGGATACACACTACCTCATCATAGGTGCAGATGCGAACTGTGTCTTATCTCAAACCTTAGATCGCAGCTCCCCTAAGACTACGACACTGTCAAAATCGGCCCAATCAATTAAACTCTTTCTCAATACATACGGTATGTCAGATGTGTGGCGATTCCGTAACCCTACCTCTAGAACATACTCCTTTTATAGCCCAGTACATGGGACACTCAGCAGAATTGACTATCTGTTTATTGATAGGGAGCTTCTTTCTATGGTGAGTGAGTGCGAGTATCAGGCTAGAGTTATTTCAGATCATAGTCCCTTAACAATGAAACTGTGTATTCCCGGTGGTGTTCCTAATTATCGCCAATGGAGGCTTAACACCCTCCTCCTCTCCGAGGAATCCTTTGTCAATCAAATTAAATCAGAAATTGTTAATTTTCTCAATCATAACCAAACTCCAGGAATGTCCCCCTCGACTATATGGGAGTCGATGAAGGCATACCTACGGGGACAGATTATATCGTACACAGCTATGCGCAGGAGAGCAGATAGGGAACGGCTTAAATACTTGGCTGATAGTATTTTGAAGTTAGACACACAATATAGCCAGTTTCCCTCAGATGAGGTGCTTAAACAACGCCTGACACTTAAAATGGAATTTGACCTCCTTTCTACTCATAAAGTGGAGAATCTTATTTTGAAATCTAGACATATGTATTTTGAACATGGGGAAAAGGCAGGAAAATCCTAGCACACCAACTTCGTCAGAAGGCTGCTAATCAGTATATATCTGAAATAAGGGATGAACAAGGAACAATACACACTGACCAGACTGAAATTAACTCATGCTTCCGCGATTTTTACTCCTCTCTTTACACCTCTGAGCCACCAGACGAAGAATCTGCGTTAGATAATTTTTTCCCAAAAGTAAACCCTGGAGCTGCCGCAAGGCTAGAGCACGACATTTCGATTGACGAGATCATTGATTCAATTGGGAGTATGCAAAGCAGTAAGGCTCCAGGGCCTGACGGATTCCCGTCCGAGTTCTTCAAAACGTTCTCTGAACAACTAGCTCCACTGCTCCTATCTGTTTTTCAGGAATCACTATCCGCCCAATCCCTTCCTCCAACTATGCGGGAAGCAACGATTTCACTAATTTTAAAGAAAGACAAAGATCCGTCTCAGTGTGGCTCGTATAGACCGATCTCACTACTGAACACTGATGTTAAAAAGCTAGACATTTTGTCTAGCTTTCCGCCTTGAGGATTGTCTCCCGTCGATTATTTCAAGTCAGCAAACTGGCTTTATTAAGAACAGATATTCCTTTTTCAATATTAGACGCCTTTTTAATATTCTCTATAGCCCCCCCTCACCCGACATTCCAGAGGTTATACTGTCGCTTGATTCCCAGAAAGCGTTCGATAGGATTCAATGGGACTATCTCTTCTATACCCTTGAAAAGTTCGGGTTTGGCCCTAATTTTATCTCCTACATTAAAACTCTATACTCCTCCCCTGTGGCGGCTGTGCGCACAAACAACAATATGTCGACCTCTTTCAGACTACATCGTGGGACACGCCAAGGTTGCCCTATTTCACCCCTACTATTCGCCGTCGCCGCAGAACCCCTAGCGATAGCCCTAAGACAGGATAATGGTATTAAGGGTATTGATCGTGGAGGGCGGGAACATAAACTGTCCTTTTATGCGGACGACCTATTGTTATACATATCGGACCCTCTGCTCAGCATTCCCAATGTGTTGGAACTATTAGATAGATTTGGTAATATATCCGGCTATAAAACTAATCTTGATAAAAGTGAATTGATGCCGGTTAATGTAGCTGCACAAAATCTCCCCTTTGAATCAGTTCCCTTTAAAGTCAGCACAGAAAAGTTCAAATATTTAGGCGTATGGATAACACGTAATCATAAAGATCTTTATAAGGCCAATTTTCTGCCTCTGATGAATAATCTGAAAGAGGACATCAAAAGATGGGATCAGTTGCCCCTTTCCCTGGGCGGAAGGATTAATACAATAAAGATGAGTGTGCTACCTAAGTTCCTATACTTGTTTCAAAGCATTCCAATTTTTTTAACTAAGTTTTTTTTCAAAACTTTGGACTCTCTTATCTCTGCCTTCATCTGGAACAATAAAAGTCCACGTATTCGAAAAGCTATACTTGAAAAACCTCGCCCACAGGGTGGCATGGCACCCTGTGTCAGCCAACATTAGGGCACTAATGTACTGGATGAAGGCTGTAGATGGGCCTGATGTCCCGGAGTGGTTGACTTTAGAGGGTTCATTTTGTGCTCCCACTTCTCTGCCAGCACTATTATGCTCCAAACTCCCACCTCAAAAGCCTACTTCATTTTACAGTAATAACCCCATTGTTATACAGTCAGTAAAAATATGGAACCAGTTTAGACGGTCATTTGCATTGAACGACTTGTGTCTCTATGCTCCAATTGTCAGAAACCATATGTTTATCCCTTCAATGTTAGACGGAGCATTTGATGGCTGGCGTAGGGGTGGGATTTCATCTCTACATGATCTCTATGTGGATAATGTGTTTGCATCCTTTGAACAACTGGTGAGCAAATACGGTATTCCTAGGTCACATTTTTATAGATATCTTCAAGTTCGGGACTTTGTTAAATCACAGCTCCCAGGGTTCCCTCAGAGGCCCTCTGCGTCCTTGTTGGACACTATCTTTAGCCAAGGAGCTGACCTCAGGCGGATCATAGGGAGAATATACGAATTTCTTAATCTGCATGACTCAGCATCTCTAGATAATCTCAAGATTAAGTGGGAGGAAGATTTAGGAGAAGAAATCCCAGAGGAAAATTGGCAAAAAATTATACGTAGGATTCATTCTTCATCCATCTGTCAGCGTCACGCTGTCATACAATTTAAAGTTGTCCATAGACTCCATTGGTGCAAAGCTAGATTGTCCAAATTTAAACCCAATATCGATCCACTATGTGATAGATGTAAGCAGGCTCCTGCAGATCTACTCCATATGTTTTGGACTTGTCCAACACTGTACGACTTTTGGAAGTCTGTGATTGATACATTATCTAAAGTTATTGGACAACCACTTGACTACTCTCCCTATATTGCAATATTTGGTACTATGCCACCGGAGGTGTCAATAAATAATGTCAAGGGTAACGTCTTGGCCTTCTGTACATTGTTGGCCAGAAGGCTGATACTTTTTAAATGGAAAGACCCGCTTCCTCCCACTTACTCACATTGGATAAGAGAAGTTATGCAGTTCATTAAGTTAGAGAGAATTAGATATTCCCTTCGGGGATCAATTGAAAAATTTGACATAGCCTGGCAACCTTTCATGTCATTCATAGAGAGCATGAAGGCAGAAATTGTAACCGCAACATAGTGCAATTATATCTATTTTAGTTTAGTTTTTTTTTTACTTTTCTTTTCTTTTCTTTTCCTTGTCTTTGTCATGTGTTTTTCTTTTCTTGTTACAGGTCTGTGGGGTGGGTGGGTGGGGATTTGTATTTGTATTTTCATGTTTGTTTGCATAAAGAAAAAATGATAATAAAAAAAAAATTCCAAATAATATTAGCAAATGATCTCGCGGCACCCCTGGACTGCCGTCACGGCACCCCAGGGTGCCCCGTCACCCACTTTGAAAACCCCTGTTCTATAGGATTCAGCTGTGTAATACTCAAAAGCCTCTGTAGAGTCACTGGAATTTAGAGTGAGCTCTGTAGCCTTTAGCCAGCTGTTGGAACATTCTTTACCAAATGTTGAACTTTGGAATGAAAAGGAAAAAAGAAACAAGGCCTTACAACTAGGGTCAGGATTATCTGAAACTTTTGCCTTGATTATGGCGAATGATTGAGCACTTAAAATAAATAAAATAAATGAGTGAAAATCGCGAAGATCTACGTACAAACGAAAAGTCCGCGGTTCACGACGTGTGGACTGGCTATTTTCGCCATTTCTGTACACCACCGTTGCACAGTCCAGTGGGTAGAATCGTCATGTGTTCAATCAAAAAGACTCAACAAAATTATTCAATTGACATGCGTTTAACCCATTCACACCACCCTGGTCACCTTCACAATAGCACCCTGGTCACCTTCACAATAGCACCCTGGTCACCTTCACAATAGCACCCTGGTGACCTTCACAATAGCACCCTGGTGACCTTCACAATAGCACCCTGGTGACCTTCAAATCAAAATCAAATCACATTTATTTATAGAGCACAATTAAAAACAACTTTCATTGTACCAAAGTGCTATACAGGCATTTCATCATCATAGCAGTACAATAAAACAACAACTCAATGCATGACAATAAAAGCAACAACAACAATTACAACATAATAACTAGAAACAATACGATAAAAACAGATAAAATGTGTCAGGGGGATTCAAATGCTTGTGAGTAAAACAGGGTTTTAAGCCTGGATTTAAAAGTATCAATGGAGGGGGCAGATCTGACATGAAATGGAATGCTGTTCCATAGTATGGGAGCAGCGACGGAGAAGGCGTGGTCACCTCTGCGCCTCAGGTTTGATGTTGGGACCTCTAATAAGCCTAGGTCTGTTGACCTTAGGTGCCATCTGGTGGTGGGGGGTAGTTAACAAGGCCAGTGAGGTAAGCGGGGGAAAGTCCATTTAGAGCTTTATAAACAAACAGGAGGGTCTTAAATTGTATTCTGAATTGCACTGGTAACCAGTGCAGGGAGGCTAGGGCGGGGGTGATGTGGTCTCTTTTCCTGGTGCCGGTCAAGAGCCTGGCTGCAGAATTTTGAACGAGTTGAAGGCGGGATAGGGCTGACTGACTGATTCCAGTGTAGAGTGAATTGCAATAATCTAACCGGGATGTTATGAGGGCATGTATGACAATTTCGAGGTTATGGCTGGAGAGAAATGACTTGATTTTTGCTATGGAGCGGAGGTGAAAGAAACTGGATTTTACTACTGCATTTATTTGTTTGTCAAACTTGAATTCTGAATCAAAAAGAACACCAAGGTTCTTAGCATGGGGCTTGACGAGGTCAGATAGGTTACCAAGGTTGTTCTGGATCTGTGTGATGGAGTCCGGGGGGCCAAATAAGATTATTTCGGATTTTGAGTCGTTCAGTTGAAGGAAGTTGTTTGCCATCCAGCATTTGATATCAGTAAGGCAGTTTCTGAGGTTGTCGAGTTGTGAATGATTATTTGGTGACAGGGGGAGGTAGATCTGTGTGTCATCGGCATAGCAGTGAAATGATATGTTAAATTTACAGAGTATTTGGCCAAGGGGGAGCATGTAAATTGAGAATAGAATGGGGCCCAGGATGGATCCCTGAGGGACCCCGCAGGAGAGACAGGCTGGGGGGGAGGAGAAGTTTCCAATGTTGACGTTAAATGTTCTGTCACTGAGGTAGGAGGTAAACCAGGTCAACGCTGTGCTGTCAATACCAGCATTGTGCTGGAGACGTTGCAGGAGTATCTTATGATCAACCGTGTCGAAGGCCGCACTAAGGTCCAGAAGTAGTAGAATGGCGCAGTTGCCAAGGTCAGTAGTGTGGAGAAGGTCATTATGGACCATTAGTAGAGCTGACTCTGTAGGCTACTATGGTTGGCTTTGAATCCGGATTGAAATGTTTCTGTGATATTGTTTTGAAGTAGGTATGGGACGAGTTGACTGAGAATAACTTTTTCGAGGACTTTGGATATGAAGGGTAATTTGGAAATGGGCCTATAATTACTGGGGAGGGAGGGGTCTGTGTTTGGTTTTCTGAGAAGGGGCTGGACCACGGCTTGTTTAAAACAAGTCGGAACGGTACCAGTGGCCAGGGAACTGTTGATGATGCTGAGTATACTGGGCCCGACTGTGTTAAGAACCTCCTTCAGGAGTGTAGAGGGGATGATGTCAAGCGGACAGGAGGTGGTTTTCATAGTGGAGATGATTTTAATGAGGGTTGGGAGTGTAACTGGGAGGAAGCTGTCTAATTTAGATGTGCAGAGCATTGGGTGGTCTGTGTTTGGTGTGAAGGGGGGCATGTTATTTCTGATGTTAGTGACTTCACTGATGAAAAGGTTTTGAAAATCAATGCACTTTGACAATGACAGGTCCGGGATTGTACTGGTGACAGGGTGGATGACAGAGTTTATAGTTTTAAAGAGGATTTGTGGGTTATGGGAGTGATGGAATTTTGGATCATATTCCATATTGATGAACAGTTTTTCCCAATCATAATAAAATACTCCACACAAGAAATGAGACCACACAGCGTAAATCCGTTTTGTGTTGAAGTTTAGTCAGAGTTCAAATTGTAGGTACTGTACAAGTACAGTAGAGAGCATTGCCACCCATAGTATCTCTGACTAAACTTCAACACAAAACGGATTTACGCTGTGTGGTCTCATTTCTTGTGTGGAGTATTTTATTATGATTGGGAAAAACTGTTCATCAATATGGAATATGATCCAAAATTCCATCAATGGTCCATTCGATTGCCGGATTAGCTCCGAGGAGATATTGGTCTCTTCCGCTGCTAGAACCAGTTAACAACCAGCCGGGGATATTATCAGACGTTTCCCCTGACTCCCACGGAAAGGACTATCTCCCACACGTTTTTTTCCTCCTGCGCGAGGAGAAATTACCTTGGGACGCCCCGAGCACAGGGAGGCAGAAAACACCTGCCGAAATCTAAACAACCTTTTTACAAACGGAACAATTGCACCATTTTTGAGCTTGAAGCCTCTCTCCAAAGCTTGGAGAATGAACTGATAACAGCCGTAACGGCTAAGATAGACGATGAGGAAATTAAACAGTTGTTTCTAGGTGCCCCACAATTGCACCATTTTTGCCCATATGGAGAAAGGAATTCAGATATGATGACTCTCTCCCACATCAACATATCGTCTGATTCTAAGCCGAAATGGAGGCGGCCAGGTTTGGCTCTCTGGCACAGTTCCACACCAGGAGCCTTTCACGGACGGTCTCTCCCCCCTCATCTCTCCGCACAGAGATTTTGAGAGGGCAACATGCTTCATCCCCTGGTCCAAATTCAACAGAACCCAGGTCATACGTTTATACCTGCTGTCTTAAGAGGCTAGCTAGCTCTTAACACAGCTGCGTTTTTATTGTTTAACCCTTAAGTGCTGTTCGGGTCATTTTGACCCGTTTTACATTTTCATTTGGAAAAAAAAGGTAGAAGTTAAAAATGTTTCCACCTGAAACTCACTGGCCTTAAAGATTCTTCTGAGATGAACATGTAAAAAAAATATTTTTGCACTACACCCATGCTACACCCCCCTCATATTTTTTGAACCTTAAGTGCTGTTCGGGTCATTTTGACCCGGAAGCACAGAAATACACAGTATTATGCCAAAACACAGACACACAGTCACCCCCACTTCTAACACCCCCCTTCCGAAGCCCCATTCCGAACCCTCCCCCCCTTCCTATAAGCATTGAGCAATATTGCCCAGTATTAAATGAAGTAGTTTTTTTACATGGATTTCAGCTAAATCAGTAAAAACGCCTAGCTCTTTCAGTGTTTAATGTGATATAGCAAAGCAGAAATGCAAACATTTACCAAATATATCATATGAATTGTTTGGTATTGAGTCAAAGTCAATGTATCATGATGATTTGTTAAGTTAAAATTTATATTAGTGTTTTTTTTAAACCAAATATCCACCGGGTCAAAATGACCCGAACAGAACGAAGGTGTAGTGAATCTGAACAGAACTTAAGGGTTAATGTTTAATGTTTTGTAGTCTATTGTTTTTGTCGCTTTTTGTTACATGTTTTGAGGACATAGCAGCCGTTTGGCCACGGAGATTGCTTGTCTAAGGTTGGGTTTGTATCAGTACGAGACTTCAATATAGATTTCATTTTATGCTCTAGAACGGCTATTTCAAGAAGTTCTGAGAAGAAATCTTTTTATTTGGGGCCAGAACATATTTTGTTCTGAAGGAATGTCTCTTCGGCCAGTACGATAACCCAATACGGCTGATTAGAGCCACTTAATCACATAAGAAATAGCGTGGTTATTTTAATTAGGAGATTTCACTTTATGCTCTAGAACCGAACGTTCTGACGGAAATCTTCATGCTTTAAGCTTACATGTCTTCGTTTTCGTCTTATCTTATTTTATTTTTAATTTCCGTCTCAGGCCACTCTGAGATGTTGAATACAGGAGCTTTTTATCTCAGCGCTCCCAAGAACATTTTTGTTTTTTAGAAACATGACCATTCAAGCTAAAAAAGCCCCCTGCTCCGAGAAGCAGTGTTTTTTTCCGTGTAAACCTGGACCCACACGGATGAGATGTTACAATCTACTCTGGAACCAACAATACCTAAAACCTTTCCTGGAACATTTCAATGGATATGTGACATTATTGCCACTGGATGCCTTTCACTCGCGATGGGACGCGTTGTGAGCTTGTAGATCTGCAAACCTCATCAGGAAGGAACAGACAACGCAAACAATATTTTCAGATGCTGAAAGGCTTGACACACCAACCCCCCCAGCCGAACCTGGCTGGCACTGCGATGGGGCGCGTTGTGAGCTTGTCGATCTGCTACGTGACTTTCATGGATTACAATGTCCCGAAAAGAACAAACACTCTTGACCCTTGGGACGCCCCGAGATAATGGTACTATATATTTTGTTTACTTTTGACTAAAAGTAAACAAAAAGAAAGAAAAAAAAAGAAAAATCAAGTTCTGACTGACAAACCTGTGTGTTAAATGTTTTTGATAATCTATCTCTGTCTAATCATCTCTAATCCCCTTTTCCTCCCCGGGTTACAACTATTATGAAAAAAAAAGGGAAACTAAAAAATCAAACCAAGTATGAAGTGAGCAGTGCTCATGTGTGTGCTTATCTCGCTTATGCTGCTGGCTTGCTGCTTGCCCGCGCTCGCTTGACCGATACTTACATTTTGGGTTATGGTTTATTATTGTTTTATTTTGAAAAAAAAAACTATGAGGGGCTGGAATAGTTTTTTTATTTTCATTTTTTCTTATTTTTACCTTGAGAGGCCACGAGCCGTTTCAGTTTCTGTGTGACCTTGCTCTCTCTTTCTCTCTCAAAAATGGGTTTCATTCGCTCTTGTTCTGTATAATCTACTGTTTACATTCTAATACAGGGCTTGATAACAATGTGCTGGGGTTATATTTGAATCTGTCTTATTTGAATCTGTCTTGGGTTTTTCTCCCTCTGTTTGTGTTCTAACTCACTTGCCTGGTTTGCAAAACTAGGAATTATTTACACATATGACTGTCTCTCTCTCTCTCTCTAAAAAGGGATCTCATTCACTCTTGGTATGACTACACTCGTACTGATAACAACCAACGCTTGGGTTTATTTGAATGTTTATATATGATGCCCCTAACGTCTTAATAATTTTTTTTCTCCCTAATGTATTAATTCTTTTTCACCAATGTGGTAGGGATTATTTTTACTTTATTTATTTCATTTTAGGGGACAGGACGGACTCGACCTGGATAGACAGGTATCGTGGAAGGAACTCCACTAACTCGCTAACCAACTTGACTGACACTCAACTTGACGGACTGACGGTTTTATTTCAATTTTATTTTAGCCAGTTTAATTTCATGACTGTTTATTTTATTATAACCCATTTTCTCCTGTCCTACTGTTTTGTCGTGAAAACCGTTCCTCTTGCAGAGAACGTGTAAACAACTGACTTGCTTTCATTCCTTTCTAAAACAACTGATAGTCTGCTAGAAGACAGGCCTTCAAGGTCAGAGGGTCTGTGTGTGTGAGATTTATTATTTAGTAATCCTGTTCTTTTAAACCACATCTTATGGACATGAACCAAAAACATTTACTTTTACCCTTCTTAACACATAAACTGCAGTATGGGTTAAGGATGGAAGAGGCCTAGCCCTGCTTTACTCAACCTTTAATTTCTCATGTTGGTTTATTTTTGGTAATACTTTATCCTCTTTACTTGAGTAAAAGCAGGCTGAGACGGTTCCAAAAACAATTTAGATGGCTGGGCTCCATTCAAACCTTCCCAGTCAAATTCCACAATTATTACAACCCTACTGGGCTTATACGGGATTACACATTAAAAAAAATAATAATAATAATAAAAATGACATTATGATTATGTTATGTGTTTCTATTTAATTTTTCTTATTTTTATTTCTTTAAAGTTTCATTCATTTTCTGGTTAGAGAGGCTTTAACAGGCCTCGCTAACTATTGTATGGTACACTTCCCCCCTCACAGGCCTGGAAGCTCACTCTAACTCTGACAGTGAGCAGAGTCATTGTCCTTTACTGTACCTCGGTACCCTACTGTACCTCGGTACCATCTGTTTCTCATTTAACCATATTTTAACAAATTATCCTCCAAACAAAACGGGAGGGAATGTGTTTGGAGAATTTCATTTTCTGAATTCATATTTCATTTTCTGAATTCATATTTTATTTTCTGAATTCATATTTCATTTTCTGATTTCATATTTACATATTTCATTTTGTTTTCATCTCATTTTATTTCAGAATATATATATATTTCACTTTGCTTAACCATGTTTAAATCTGTTTACCCCTAACAGAACAAACTTAATACAATTTGACACAAATGGTGTCCCTTGGTGATGTATATCTAAAACAAATCAAACATGTCTATACCTAAATACACACAATGGTCTTAACTTCCATGTAATTCTGATGTTTATTCTATTTTTCAGACTTATCTATTTGATAGACGGTCCATATCTCTTCCCATGATCTGTGAGGAAGGATCATTTTTCGTGAGTACGAGGATTCAAGTCACCTGAGTTCCTATATCATTTTTGTTAATATTTACAGTTGTCTTGTCCCAAAATGCAACTCTCTTCTTTTGATAAGATCTCATAGCCTCGTCCTGGAAATGTTAAATACTGTCATATTAAGTGTATAAAACCTTACTGAAATGATGAGGACAGAGGTCCTATACCTTACTGTTGTGGAGTCAAAAAAAGGTCCACCCTGGCTGGGACATATCGCGAAGGTCATAGGTCAAGCAAGGGAATGGACCATGACGCTCCACCACACTAATCAAATTTTCAAAATTCTACATTCGTCAATCTCAGGTGATGACTTCACCAAATAAATAAATCAAAACTTAAAAAATATATATATATATATATATATATATATATATATATATATATATTCTCTTTCATTAAATGCACTCTCTGTAGTGCACCCCACCATCAACCCAGGTGAGGCTGTGAAGAAACTTTGGAAAGATTCTAAATTTAGTGATAAAGTTTGTCATGGTGCGACAGGACAATGTTTGTTATTGATGGATCAAAGGTTTCCTTTTTCTATCAATATATTTTAAGGAACGTGTGATTGTCTCCTCACACTCATAAAAATATTCTAACTCATGTTATCTAAACTTAAACAGGCCCCAAATTAAACAGGCCTTATTTGAGAAAATATCCTTGGTTTAATCTCAGACTGCCCTTTGACGCACTCCCCCTAATGATTCCAAATTATACAGTCCTTTATCTTTCATTATCAAAATATTTTTACCTTTGGTTGTATTCTGATTTAAATACCTTTAAAAGACTTAAATACCTTTGGAAATATACAGTTCTTTTGACTCTCCTCTTTAAAAAACTTAAAGCTATCGAAATGTTTTGACTTAAATTGTTCAATTATTATGTTCTGTTTCAAATACCTTTAAAAAGTTGAACCCATGTTTTCTTCCCTTGTTGTTTATGCTGCCTTGACATTTAACACTTCAAATGCTATCTCAGGAGGGAATTGATAGTAAAATATGTTATTGTTGTTTAACATGGTATAGATACCATTTTCAGTGTCAATGTCATGATGTTTTGATCTGATAACTAATGCACGAGACGAGAATCTGCCCCACTCCAGGGACAGAAAGATTGACCAGCGAAATGTCAAAGTGTCCAGGACACGGGATAATGAAAAGCCAAAACATTCTACATCCTTGGCTTCTGAGTCCACGAGACTCAGTCACAACAACATCCCATCCATGTTATGTTTAATTGTCCAATCAGAATGTGACTAATGTATTCTGTAAACTCCATATATCTGTGAATCATTATGCTTTGTACTCAGAGATACTATGGGTGGCAAGGCTCTCTACTGTACTTGTACAGTACCTACAATTTGAACTCTGACTAAACTTCAACACAAAACGGATTTACGCTGTGTGGTCTCATTTCTTGTGTGGAGTATTTTATTATGATTGGGAAAAACTGTTCATCAATATGGAATATGATCCAAAATTCCATCAGGGAGTTATTGGCGATTAGATTGGAAAAGTATTTTGATCTTGCTTTGTTAACACGATGACTGCCAGGGGCCACAATGGGCCATTATGTTTTCTTCAGATGTAAACAAACATGGCTGCCATGTTTGAAAGAATGGGTTGGTATGGGGGTTAAACATGCAATTTCGCGATCGCGATCATGTCTAATACATTTCTGGAGGTCCAAAAAAAATTTTTGAAAAAAAAAAAAAATCAAAAACGGCCCAAACTCGGGAAACTCGGGGTTGGCACAGCGTTGGTATCAATACAAACTCGGGAAACTCGAGGTTGGCACCAGATGTGTTTAAAATACAATCCCATCCTATTCCACCATGACGGTAAAATACTAACCCATCTTAATCCACCATGATGTTAAAATATGATGCCATCCTATTCCACCATGATGTTAAAATACTGCCATCCTATTCCACAATGATGTTAAAATACTATGCCATCCTATTCCACTATGATGTTAAAATACTATGCCATCCTATTCCACTATGATGTTCTATGATGTTAAAATACTATGCCATCCTATTCCACCATGATGTTAAAATACTATGCCATCCTATTCCACTATGATGTCAAAATACTATGCCATCCTCACATGCTACTTAAAGCAGATTTCTTGAGGGTATTCTTTTCCTTTATAGTATAGTGTATATTAAGTGATGGGCCCGCATTTTGGGTCCGCCGACGGGCCGGTATTCTGACACCAAAACTAACCCCAACTCTAACCCTAACTAACCAATACCTATGCCATATAAGTTGGCAGTCGAACTAAATGATGCAAAACCGGAAAAAAACAGCCTTTGGTCAACAAAAAGATCATGTTCCCAGTTGGACTGGATTCAACATAATACAAAGACAAAGCATGGACATAACTATCTCCCAACTACCAATGCACCATCAACAGACATTGCCACAGTAGTTGAAATTCTGCAGAGATCAACCCTAGCCCAACCCTACCCTCCCCTGCCCCTTCTTTGTATATACTGTTTATTTAGACTTACTGTTTTTTTTTTGTTTTTCTTTACATATCTACTGCATAGTACTGTGTTCTATTTGTCTGTCATTCAATGTTATATGAGATACTTCAATGGTTTCCAGTGGAAATAAGCTTAGTCTTTTCATGGATCTCCTTTTAGTAGACCTTGTACCAGTGAACTGTACCGTCATGAAACTGTACCTTTTCCTATGCAAACTTCTAATAAAGTCTTCAATCAATCAATCAATCAAATATTATACTGAAACAGCTCCAGCTCCCATACATTGTCTGTGTGTTTGACCAGGCCATCTATTCAAAATCTACTGAGCTGACCTGGAAACATCCTGTTTTGTTCAAGGACCTCAATGGGCTACATTTTACACAATATTATACTGAGAAACTTCCATATAGCATTACAGTTTACCCATAAGACTCCCTGATGTTGAAATATACTGCTCAAAGAAATGAAGGGAAGAAAATGTTCCCTTAATTTATTTGAATTTATTTGAGTATGGTGAACTCAGGGGCTAAAGTTCTCAGTCCTGGGGACTGATTTCAATCTTGAGGATTCCATTGGGTTGATTCTTTAGATCAGTGCCGATCCGCAAAATAATAAATACATAAATAAGGGGTAGGTGTAGTGATGGCCGCGGCGTGGATGACAAAGTCGGTAAAACGCTAGTCAAGTGATCTCCAAACTATTTTATAATTTCAAGATCTGAGTATTTGAATTGGCCAGACTAGCAATAGAATACAACAGAACTTCAGAGATACTTCTATAAAATGAAGCATTGGATTGGCACACACACACATTCAGTGAAGGCAGTTCAGAACTTCAGGGAAACACCCCAAATATTGGTGTGCACTGCGCGTGCCATGTTACTGGAAAAAATCAATGACCATACATGAAGCTAGTTAGCATTTGTTTTTAGGTTTTTAGAAACCTTTTATTTACGGATTATATATATATATATATTTTTTTTCTAGATATATATTCATTCACATTTGTTATATTGCTGTTGTACTGACACTTAATCATGTTTATTATTGTGATGTTTATTTGCTTATTGTAAGTCGCTTTGGATTAAAAGCGTCTGCTAAATGCCTAACTGTAAACTGTAAACTGTAAAAAAAAAAAAACACATATTGGGACATGATCTGAAAATAGTCTTCAGTCTTGAGATTTCTTTTGGCTTTAACCCAGTATACCAGTAGTACTGCTCAAAGAAAGCTCAAAGAATGAAGGGAACATTTTGTTCCCTTCATTTCTTTGAGTAGTGTATAAGGATTACTGTTTGATCGTAGGTAATTATGGCATTGAACGATCCCTCCCAAAGTAACATCATATTATCCTGCAGAAAGTTAAATGTTGCTGTTCACATGAACATGTCATTAATAGCTCTCATGTTACTGACAGCAATTTATGTTGGCTGTTTGTTGAGCATCTCACAGTGTGACCTTTAGTAACTCTGGGCGTGGCAGGGTGGACACACCTGGACACAATCATCTGCAATCAAGCCAGCCCTATTTAAGCCCCAGTTTGAGGCTGTTTAGAGTTACTTCACTCAAACACTGCAGACAGAGTAGAGAGCAAGCATGGAACCAGAACAGAGACCAGTAACCAGTAGTCCACTGACTGTGTTGTCCACAGTTCTTCAGAATCTCCAACGGCCCATCAGTTGAACTGAGGGAACTATAAATTCATGGGCTGCGTTATTACCAGCTGCCGAGATCTATCAATATCAGCCCCTCCTGGATACTGCACATAACTTAAATCCCAATGAAACCCCCAGAATAAAATATCATGCAGGGAAATGTTCACTATGAAAAGAGATTGAGACACTGCTGTGCAGCGTAAATCCACTGATTAAGTTACAACACGTCCATCAATTCCACAAGCAGGGTCAAGCTCAACTGTTTATGAGCAAAGATGTGTTTTATGTGAAAAAGTACAGAAATATATCAAAGGTACACAAACACGGGAACATTTACAAATGTGTCACAATGGAAGCAGACAGTGCATTACGTGAAGCAGCGGTTTCTAAAATGGAATCATTGCTGCGGTAATAGAAGTAAGAGTATTGGAAATCTTCATCCAGTAAAGTAAAACAAACAAACACCTCAAAATAGTCTTTAAAGGTAGAGTAAGTAATTTCAGTCAAGTTTCAGTTTCAGAAGTCTGCTATTTTCGGTGCTTGATACCACACTGAACTAAGCATAATCAAGTGAATTCTGGAGATATGTGGCGTAACGGCATGGATTTCTACACAGAGAGGGCAATTCTTTCAACATAAGATGCTGCATTCAAGTTCAGGGGAGTTTGGACAAGGCAATTCTCTTGAATGCTGCCTTGAGGCATATGTCATGGAAAGAGGGGGCATTTGCATTTCTTTCACCATAGTAAAAACTGCATTCATGGTCTGGAGAGGGCACTTTTTACAGACGGATAAAAGGGCAGGGGCTCAAGCCCCCTTTGATGTCTGTGTGCACGTGCCTGACATAGACCCATTTAGTTATGATTTGAATTAAATGACACCACAACCATATATAAATGAATTAAATGAAATCACAAACAAGATAGCTCGCACTCACTTTCTCTGTAGCTCCAATTCTTTTATTTAGCAAACAGCAAAAAAAATATATACGTTTCGACCCCTAAGGTCTTCTTCAGTATGACAGGAAACAGGAAACCGATGTCTTTAAATACATTTGTGACACTGATAGTCATTAGCCCCACCTGGTGTGTGGGCGCATATCAGTGATCAGTTAGACATGATTTCGAAGTATAACAAGATTCACAGCAATTGTATAATTACAAATAACTGTACATGATTTTCTAGTAATATTTTTTGTTTTTTTCTTTTTTATAAAAAATAGACATTTCCAAAATTAAAAACTTTTCAAAAGAACCTAACTCAGTATCATTTCACAGAAATACAAGTAGACTCTCACAAAAGTAAACCACCTGTTATTTTCTTTTACAAAAAAGGTCTAATGTCGAAGTCCTCGTTAAGACCTACTGGCCCTTACCCGTTCAAAGATATGAGCTCTGAAATTATGTGCAGTCAGTGTGTGGGTTATGGGGTGTGCACTGTGTATATGAGGGATGGAAAGTAACTTTAACTGGCGCTTGCATGATAATATGTAGGAGCATCAATGTAAGAAATACCCGTTTCGTTTAATGGCTATGGAGATACTATCGATCTGTGTGATTTTTGGACAACATCTGTAACAGGGCCAGACACTTAAGCATATAGATAACATGAGTAGTTGAACAGGTTATTTTACCTCTAAAGGCCACTTTTAACCGCACAGATTCGGCGACGATTCGGCGGCGGAAGGCGGCGGAAAGCGTCTGTTGCCGAACGGGAGCTCATCGTCAGGTTTTCGGCAGCGGGTCGGGAACCTTATCGACCGAAAACTGGAAAACTGGACTTGCTCAGTTTTGTTCAGTCGCCCCTCGCCGTCGGTAAGATTGAGGGAGTTGTAGAATAGTTTACTACTGCTCCAAAACCAAGCCAAAACAAGCCAGAGACATTTTCCCGTCGCATATTTTTACTAAATACCATATTCTCAATCTCAACTCTCAATTCCTATTCCAATCGGATCCAAAGCAAAGCTAGTAGTAGGCTAGTAATAGTCCATCAAGTGCCCGTGTTGTTGTTTTCTTTTTTTTCCTCCTCTGCACGGAGAACACAGCTGCCTCCGGCCGGGTTAGGGTTGCCAGATTCTGTGAGTGAAATACGCGACCAGGTCTATGAAAATAAGCCCAAAAGCGCGACCAGTTTCACCTCTGAACTCTATTACATTAGTTATTTTATAAAATAATGTTGAAAGCAAGGCCAAATAAGCAACTACACTTCAGAAACAAGCCCAAACAAAAGCAACCCACACAACTAGCAACATTATAGGAAAACAGGATCAACGTTGCTTATAAGGAGCAGACCTGGCACCACTGCCATACAGTAAGGCGTCGTCTGAAAAAAATAAAATAAAAAATAAGTGCTTAGTTTTTTGCAGTTCTTTGCAGTCTGTGTACAGTCAGAAGGAGTCTCCTGTAGGCTGTTTGGTGTGTAGACACCTTTATTTTTACCTGTTGACCTGTAGAAGGATGACAGAAGAAGTTACATTTTTCTGTGAAGTGTCACAAATGTATTTAAAGACATCGGTTTCCTGTTTCCTGTCATACTGAAGAAGACCTTAGGGGTCGAAACGTATATATTTTTTGCTGTTTGCTAAATAAAAGAATTGGAGCTACAGAGAAAGTGAGTGCGAGCTATCTTGTTTGTTTCTAGTAGTACTGCACTGTCAGTTTTTAGCTCAGCACCAAGAACAGGAGGATGTGCGTTACTTTTTCTCTAAATTTGTGTGCGTGTGTGTGTGTGTGTGTGTGTCACACACTCGTTATTGTGGCATAGTGAGGTCTGAGTCAAAAGACCCACAGACAGAGGACCAGCAGTTCTGATTCATATATGAACATAGAACAGGTCATTCTGGACACTAGGGGTCACCCTTATCCCATACACTAACTTAGATTTGCTGAAAACCCACTTTTGAGAAAAAGTTTTTAACAGGTGGAGTGATATCTGATGCAATAGTTACTAATATAAGTTATGACAAGTTATCAAATCCAGTGCTGGTCCCAAGTAATGTTATTTACAAAATAAAACAAAGTATTGAGATAAAGTGTAATTATAGACCAAAGTACTGCATCTATAGACCTGTAAGCCATGTCTTTTGTTCAACTTGAATAAAAACATTTCATTTGAACTTGCTCTGCTTGTGTTTGTTCCCCTCTTGTGTAGATACAGTGTAAGCAGATTCAACGTACCATACTCACACCTTTGGGATGGAGCCCTCTGTGGGTTTAGCGTTTAAGCCAGTTATTTGTACTAGCCCTTACCCGTTCAAAGATATGAGCTCCAAAATGATGTGCAGTGTGTGGGTTATGGGATGTGCACTGCACATACAGTATATGAGGGATGGAAAGTAACTTTAACTGGTGCTTGCATGATAATATGTAGGAGCATCAATGTAAGAAATACCCGTTTCGTTTAATGGCTACCCACCCCCCACCCCCCCCCCCCCCCCAGCCCGCCCGCCCACCCGCCCGCGCACACACCCGCCTGTCTGCACACACACACACACACACACACACACACACACACACACACACACACACACACACACACAGAGAGAGCTGGTTAAACATGTTGCCTCATGCTAGATGCAGAATAGATTAGCCTCAAGCTAGATGCAGAATAGATAGTAGATACACCATAAAAATGCTAATATACAGCATACGATTTGTGAAAGTGACAAACGGGCTTCACAGTTATGTTAGGTGTGTTCATATGCTAATTGTGATGCGATTTCAGATCAATTGCTCCAGCCACTGAGGAGAAACGCTGTTTCAGACAGACAGACAGACAGACAGACAGACAGACAGACAGACAGACACTCACTCAGACAGACATTCGCAAAATTATAGTATAGATAAGGGCTCAATGCTCAGCAGTGGGACAAATTGAATATAAAAAGTAAAATACAAGGGAAGTTCAAACGAGAGATACCAAATAAAAATTGGAGCACCTTTTACTTGCGTCTTCAGAGCCAAATGTTGAATTTTACTATAAGTTACTATACCCTGACAAGGCCTCCCAGACCCGGCATCTATTGTGATGGAGCCAGATAAATGTAAACAAAACACACTTGTAGATTAACTACGTTCAAAATGAATAATTCCACAGGAGGACGTAAAATAATGTAATAGAAGTCTTTGCTTTATATAAGAAAAAAAGGTAACAAGAAAAAAGTACAGAGTTCCGTGGTAGATACATGTTTTGTTGGCTTTTAGTTCTGCTGCTCTGCTGCTACTCACACTGGTCAAGGAAGTAACCACACTAGCTCCCGGTCTTTTCTTACGCTACGCCTTATGGGAGTTGAAGTTAACTAATTCAAGCAAATAGAAAATCGGTCTCAATTCCTTTTAACCCAAACACTGTATTATGAATTCAATTCTTTTTAACTGTAAATAGCAACTTTTAACTCAGTAAATATCAATAATCAATAGCAGCTTTTTAACTCAATGCAATGTCATGAAATATAATCACAATGAAATATTATAACCATAAATGAACTTAATTCAACTCAGTAAAGTTACAACAACACTAATATACATGCAAGTTACAGACAGAGGTGGAAAGACACAGATTTAAAGAGCTTTCATTTTATTCACAAACAGCCATAAAACAACATTTCTGTATGGAGGTCTATTAGAGCTATGTTAAAGGGATATTCCACTTTAAAAAAAAAAACTTTTGGTCTTTTTAACGTCTAATCAGGCTTTTATGAACACCAACAGATTTTAATTTGCTTCATTCAATATTTTGATATTTGATGTAAATGTTACCAGGCCCTCCAGGCCCATGGCCTCTCCACATACACACCCATTGTAACTTCAAACTCCATTTTAACCATGATAGATTCATAGATTCTGGTGACTCATACTACCCTCCTAATACGTGAGCAGGCCATGTTTTTTCGATCACTTTTTTCATTTGTTTTTAATAATTAATTGTTGTATTAAATCTTTTCCATTTTCCCAAAGAATTATTAAAAATAAATGAAAAACACGGCCTGCTCACGTATTAGGAGGGTAGTATGAGTCACCAGAATAAATAATGGGTGTTTTTGATGAATCTATCATGGTTAAAATGGAGTTTGAAGTTACAATGGGTGTGTATGTGGAGCGGCTCTGGATCAAGCCTCCTGATAACATTTACATCAAATATCTAAATATTGAATAAAGCAAATTAAAAACTGTTCAAGGTGTTCATACAAGCCTGATTAGACGATAAAAAGACAAAAAAAAAGATTGAAGTGAAATATACCTTTAACTACGCAGACACCAGAAGACTGTACCTAAAGGAGGTAGAGACAGTGATGAACGGGGTAAGCAGGATTCCTACTGTCACAACCAGAAAAAGCTCAAAACTATGACACACCAGAAGTCTGTACCTAAAGGAGGTAGAGACAGTGATGAACGGGGTAAGCAGGATTCCTACTACTGCTTAAGCTTTTTCTTAATGTTTTGTATTTTGTCATAGACAAAATATTTGACATCTCTCCATGATCGGTTGTTGAGGATGGCAGACTCTTTGTTGACGCACTTAAGACAGTCATCCATTCTTGGGACCTGCCTTAAGGTAATGAACAGCTGCATTCTTTTCATTACTGCCGTCTTCTCGCGTTCAGTCCAGGGTTTTCTTTTTGGAGCGCCTATAAACAATAAAAAGCACTTGATTAGAAGATGTTACCTGCTTTTTGAGCTTGTACAGTAGATCTGTTCATTTTGTCCCATATTGAGAAGCAGCCAGCTGGGCGCTATTGCATATATTGGGCTGCAATGTTATACTTGCTTTAGAAACAAAAACAAAATCAGTAGCCAAAAACTATGCATGGCTCAATATTTTCTAATTTCAAAACTTTTCCAGGAATTTCATGACAGTAGGAATCCTGCTTACCCCGTTCATCACCGCCTCTACGTCCTTTAGGTACAGTCTTCTGCTTCTTTTTAACAGCTGAGGTTGAGTCAGGTGAGGCCAGGCGAGGCTCTCCATCTGATAAGAAAGCATATTAGTACAGATAAATCAGTACTCCGTAGTATGTCTGTGTACGATGGGACAATATGAACATTTCATATCACGATTATTGTGACCAAAGAAAAAGCTTGAGACGTGTTGTGAGCTTGTAAATCGTCTATTTTAGCCCCAATATCCCCAACTAGCTTGGTCATTTATGGCACTTCCGTGACCACGAGAGCAAAGGTCCGTTTCTCAATGGACTTTTCATCTAGGAAGGTTATTAAAACTTTTTGCCGGGGTTTTTTTTTTTTTTTAAATGGACGGGAAAATGTTTGACAGCTAGGGTAATTTTCAGTCTCATTCACTTACTATACACTACACTATAAAGGAAAAAATTACTCTCAATAGAATCTGCTTTAAGTGGGATGTGAGGGGTCAAACTAGGGGTTTTTAATTATTCTGTATCCATTGCAAGCATTTGCTTTGCATGAAAAACATTCCTTGGGCTAAAAACGGACCACAAAAGACTGAAAAGTGATGACTCATCACTAAACCATAGATTTTTTTGGCCGTTTTTAGCCCAAGGAATGTTTTTCGTCCAAAACAAATGCTTGCTTGCAATTGAAATATCAATCTAGAAAAATAACAAGCACCTAGTCAGTAAAGAACATTACATATACCTATGAATGCCATCTACAGCAACAACAAGCCGTGGATCACCAAAGACATTAAAGACCTCCTGAACCGCAAGAAACAGGCCTTCAGGGCTAGGAACAGGGAGGAAGCGCATGCCATCCAGAAAGAACTGAAGAGGCAGCTAAGGAGAGCACGTAGGGACTACAAGGACAAGGTGGAGAGTAAGCTGGAGTCCAACTCAAGCAGAGAGGTCTGGCGCGGCTTGAAAAACATCACTGGTCAGGGAAAAGGGGCGGCTGTGGCGGGCGTTAAAAAGCTGATGAGTTGAATCAGTTTTTCAACCGCTTTGATACATCTGATCCCACCCCCCTCTCCCTCCCCCCCCCCCCCATCCGGGGAGCCAGCCGCTGACCACCACCCCAGCACCCCCCCTCCTCCTGGTACCTCTACCCCGGGGGCTGCCCCCCCATTGCACCCCCTCCCCCCTCCTCTCCCTCGCCTCCCCCCCTCCGCCCTACAGCCTGACTCCGGCACGGTCCAGTTCTCCAGGAACGAGGTCAGAGGGGAGCTGAGGCGCCTGTCGGTGAGGAAGGCAGCAGGGCCGGACAGGATCAGGCCAAGGCTACTCAAGGCTTGTGCTGAGCAGCTTGACGTGGTGTTCACACACCTCTTCAACCTTTCCATGAGGAGGAGCAAGTTCCCACTGCCGTGGAAAACCGCATGCATCATCCCACTTCCTAAAAAAGCCCGCCCCAGCGCCCTTAACGACTTCAGGCCTGTAGCCATGACGGCTCACGCCAGTAAGGTCCTAGAGAGGCTCTGCCTGAGACGCCTGAGACCGCTGGTCAAGGACTACGTCGACCCACTCCAATTCGCCTACCGGGCCAAGATGGGAGTCGAGGATGCAGTCATCCACCTTCTTCACAGGGCCTACACACACCTTGAAAAGTCGGGGGGGTGGGGGGGGGGGGGGGTACGTACGGATTACCCTCTTTGACTTCTCCAGCGCGTTTAACACAATACGGCCGCCTAGGCTGGCGGAGAAGTTAGCGGCCATGAGGGTGCAACCAGACCTGATTGCTTGGATCACAGACTATCTGTCGGGCAGGGCCCAGTATGTCCAGCTTCATGACTGCAGGTCCATGGTGCTCACTAGTAACACTGGCGCCCCCCAGGGGACGGTACTGTCCCCCTTCCTTTTTACCCTCTATACCACCGACTTCAGCTACAACACAGAGTCTTGCCATCTCCAGAAGTTTTCTGATGACTCCACTATCATGGGCTGCATCGGGAAGGAAGGAGATGAGGAGGAGTATAGAGGCACAGTCAAGAACTTTGTTGCCTGGGCTGAGGAGAACCACCTCCTGCTCAATGCGGGCAAGACTAGGGAGCTCGTTGTGGACCTGCGACGCAGGAAAAACCCGCCCCCCATACTCCCATCACCATCAAGGGCAACGTGGTGGAAATGGCTGGTACCTACAAGTACCTGGGGGTCCACCTGAACAACCGACTGGACTGGGCGGACAACTCAGATGCACTCTACAAGAAGGGCCAGAGCAGACTTTTCTTTCTGAGGAGGCTCAGGTCCTTCGACGTGTGCAAGAGACTGCTGACACAGTTTTACCACTCCATAGTGGCCAGTGCTCTGTTCTTCTCTGTGGCCATCTGGGGTGGTGGTCTCAGGAAGGCCGACAAGGACAAACTCAACAAAATCGTGAGGAAAGCCAACTCTGTTGTAGGAGGGGGACTTGACAGCCTGGAAGTGGTGGCGGAGAGAAGGATGAGCAGCAAGCTGTTGTCCATCCTGGACAACCCCTCCCACCCCCTCTTCCGTGAGCTGAGCCTGAGGAGAAGTGTATTTAGCCAGAGACTCACACTCCCTCGAATTAAGACTGATAGGTTTGGTGGCTCCTTCGTGCCGGCTGCCATTAAGGTGTATAATAGGCAGTGCTAGCCTCGATTGGACTGGTAGTGGCAAGAAGATGCACTGGTAGTGGCAAGAAGATGCACTAACTGAGGCAGGCCACAATATTGTATTGGTCTATGAATTGATACTTTGGACTTATGAACTTATGAAGCTTGTGATTTATGACTTATGAAGCTACATTGTTAACTTATGAAATTACATCTGGCATAGAGTAACTGCTAGGTTTTTTCTGTGCACTTTATTTTGCTGTGCACTTCTGCTGTGCACTTTAGTACCCGCATGAAGTATTAGCTGGCAATGAATTTTGTTAGCATCTTAAGTGTTTTTATCTAGGGAAGCGATGGCTTTTTAGCCGTTTTAGTGATGTGCTTGGCGTGTGTTGATACTGTTGTTGTGTATGTATGTTGTTATCGTGTTTCCCTTACTGTTTGAGCTCCTGTGAGAACTATGAATTTCCCCATGAGGGATCAATAAAGTCTATCGTATCGTATTGTATCGTACAGTAGCTTTCAGGAACTGTCAGACTTACTGTTTTCTTCTTTTTATCTTTCATTTTATTTGTATTTACATATCTACTGCATAGTACTGTGTTCTATTCGTCTGTCATTCAATGTTATATGAGATACTTAAATGGTTTCCTGTGGAAATAAGCTTAGTCTTTTCATGGATCTCCTTTTAGTAGACCTTGTACCAGTGAACTGTACAGTTTCGGTACCTTTTCCTATGCAAACTTCTAATAAAGTCTTCAATCAATCAAAATGGTCAACTTTTCAGTCTTCAGGTCATGGTGGAAGCTAGGGAGTGACACATTTTTACTCACCAGCATCACTAGTTTCGGGTTGGCTTTCAGCGTCTGTCCTGACTTTGGCGTCTCTCGGACCCTTGGTTGAGGTGGTGTCATGTCCACTACCTATATGGTAAAATGGGAGCATACATTAAGACAGTGGTTCTCTAACTATTTCATGGCAAGGACCCCCACATTGACACTTATCAGACCGTGGACCCCCATGTGAAAAATGCCAGGGACCTTCATAAAAGATAGATTTTTATTGCTCTAGCAGTGATTCTCAACCATCTTCATTTCAAGAACCCCCAGATTGACATACATTATAGGCTACGGACCACCATTTAATGGCATTTCTATCTCTTGGACCCCAATTTATACTGTAGAATCACTGTTAATTTAACTGAGATGTGTACAAATGGACCCATTATGGTCCATTTGTTTCCATTTGTACACTCTGAGTAACATACCCACAAGGGGTCCATTTGGTTCCTAACTATCATTTAGCTGAGGACCCCCTGGAACTCCCTCAAGGAACCCATGGAGTCCCGGGACCCCACTTTGAGAACCAATGCATTAAGAGACAGCAGCAGTCTGGCTGTGTAAGATTAGGATGGAACGATATGAACACGTTAATTTCATATCATGATTGTGAACATAGAAATTGTGATATCACGTTACTCAAAATATCCCCACCATCCTTCATCCCGGACAGAACATTTGCAGAAAATTAAAAGATCTACAAGCTCACAATGCCGTCAGGACCACTGATGTAGCCTAATGATGAGTTTTAAATGTTTGATAAATACATAGTGCTGTCAAACAAGTCTTTGGAGCTATCTATGACATCTATTAAGATTTAATTTGCAACAGCATTTTGATACAATATGTAGTGGGGGTCCTGCTTCATCTCCCTTAGCTAAGGGGTCCTTGACTTGAAACATCTTCTTGCCTGCAGTGCCTGCCTGGCAAACAGCCAGTAGCCACAAATCACAATATAAAAATAGAAATTATTGCCCAGGATATTTCATCAGCTGCTATAGTAACAAAGACAACAACAATTATTATTATTACAATAATTATAATTAATAAAAATGTGTTTAAAATGGGACGTTGGTTTGTCTGTACTCTGGAGCCCTGCAGCAGTGTTCACAGTTCAGCATGTAGGTTAGCTGCACCCCCCCCCCCCCCCCCCCACTCCTCACTCCTAACCTTTTCTGAAACTTGGCAGCCCTGGTCAGTGTTAATGACACAAATGAAGGCTTGATCTGTTCCATTCTGTGCAGTGCTCAGAACGTGAAGGCCCAACGTCATGTTTTACATTGTAGCCCAGGCACTTTCACATATAGACATCAAAGTGGGCTTGAGCCCCTGCCCTTTATCCTCTGTTAGAAAGTGTCCTCTCCAGACCCGGGGAGACCCGCGTTGGGGTCCATTTGGTTGGTAACAGGTAGAGTCGCCGAAATGAAGCTCGCCGAGAAACGGGGGGTGCGTTCGGAAATGCACACCGGGTGTGGCAACGGTGCGCTTTTTCAGCCTGAACTCTGAAGGTAAACTTTCTGAAAAGCAGCAGTTGCTAACCTATTGATGTTTATAAACTAGGGTAAATTATGGTTATAGTCTTAATCTCACAGTATCATAAATGTTAATGCTAGCAACAACAAACATGTAAAGTAGGACACACAATCACAGTATGCCTTCTTCAGTATCAACATGTATTAATATTCTAATATTCTATTATAATTTACCCTAGTTTATAAACATCAATAGCAACGTTAGGTTAGCAACTGCTGCTTTTCAGAAAGTTTACCTTCAGAGTTCAGACTGAAAAAGCGCACCGTTGCCCCACCCGGTGTGCATTTCCGAACGCACCCCCCCCCCCCGTTTCTCGGCGAGCTTCATTTCGGCGACTCTACTGGTATTCCATTTGGTTACATCAACCCCAACGCGGTTCCATTTGTACACTGGCTGTGTTACATAGCATACTTGTAAGGGACAATATGGACCGTCATAAAGAACAGAGAGTTGACCCTGATAACGTTAGAGAACCACTGGGAACCACACGTTGTGGATCGCCCAGGCATTACTTTCAGTTTCACTACCGCGTTGGAATGTAATCATTGTTATTAATGAGGACGACGATGCTGGTTCACGACAGAAAACATATTCCATGTATAGTTCTTCATGTATCTCATCTCTGTTAAAGCATAGGCACTCAATAGGCAGTCAATGTGAACAGTTGGTTGGTGAATAAAAACAAGTTTGTTTGGTCATTTACACACTTTTTCAATTGCACACGGATGATTTTACCCATCTGTAGCCACAAGCAACTTACCTGAAGCAGTGAAAACCTTCTCTCACATTCCTTGTGGTGCTGTCGATATTTATGAATCCTTTCTTAGAATCTTTTCTTTCCATCGCGTTTGCTTTCCATCTCGCCTCGCTGTAGCCTGCAGCAACACTGATTGCGCACGTGCTCTGATTAGTGGTGATGGTTTGGGGGAAGCCTACACCTGCTCCATGCCCACAGACTTTTATTACATTTTTCTTAGTATGAATATCTCTCAAACCTCTCCTCCAAACGGCGCCACTTCAGCCGCTGGGTGGGTGGGCGATCCCCACGTTCAGCCTGCTCACAGATGCTCTCCACCAGCCTCTGTTCGTCCTTCATCTTCCTGATGAAGACCCAGATGGAGGGGTGCTGCCGGCCAACTCGGGCATTCCATCTGTGATGGAAACCTGAAATAAAAAGGATACATGCAGGACACATCATGGCCCATTAACATTTCATTCACATGTTGCTTAGAGATATTGAAGCAAATACAACAGATTTGGAATGAAAAAAGAGAAGAAAATATGATGATTATTAATAATAATTAATAATTAATAGTAAAGTAAATATCAATCAATTAATCAATCAAACTTTATTTATAGAGCACAATTTACACAACCTTAGCTGACCAAAGTGCTGTACAGAAGACAAAATAAAACAGTCGAACAATCAAAGACTTCAAAGGCAAACAAGGAATATAAAAACTGACATTTAGGAGGTATTAAAAGCCATAGAAAAAAGGTGCGTTTTTAGTAGGGACTTAAAGATTTCAATAGATTGGGCGGATCTGATATGGAGGGGTAAATCATTCCAGAGCTCTGGCGCCGCCACTGCAAAAGCGCGGTCACCTCTGGTTTTTTGGGTTTTGTCTGTTGGCACAGTCAGCAGTGACTGGCTGGCGGACCTCAGGGCTCTGGGTGGATTATAGCGCTCAATGAGATCAGACATGTAAGAGGGGGCCAGACCATTTATTGATTTAAAGGCGAAAAGGAGGAGTTTAAAATCGATTCTGTATTTGATCGGGAGCCAGTGGAGTGAGGCCAGAACTGGTGTGATGTGATTGAGTTTTTTGGTCCCTGTAAGTAGACGGGCAGCAGCATTTTGTACTAGTTGTAATCGTCTGAGAGAGGAAAGGTCAATACCATAGTACAGTGCATTACAATAGTCCAGTCGAGATGTTATGAAGGCATGGATTACTGTTTCAAATTGTTTGAGGGGTAGATAGGGTTTTATTTTGGCTAGTAGTCGTAGATGGAAAAAGCTGGTTTTGACGGTGGAACTGATCTGTTTATTGAATTTGAAATTGCTGTCAAAGATAAAGCCAAGGTTTTTTGCACTGTCGTGGATATTGGAGGAGAGGGGACCTAGGCTATTAACGGTGGAGGTGGGACGGTTTCCAAAGATGATAATTTCTGTTTTATTATTGTTTAGGTGTAGGAAATTTGCGTCCATCCAGATTTTAATGTCGGTTAAGCAGTTGGTTAGGGGCTGGAAGGAATTATTGCTATTGGATGTTAGTGGCATGTAAATTTGCACGTCATCAGCGTAGCAATGAAAGGCAATGTTGTGTTTGGCTAGTATGGATCCGAGAGGCAACATGTATAATAAGAACAATAAGGGGGCCAGAATGGAGCCCTGTGGGACCCCACACGTAAGGGGAGCTGCTGGTGAGGAGAATTCCCCTAGCTGGACGGAGAAGGTCCTATCAGTTAAATAGGACCTGAACCAGGCTAGGGCGGCGCCAGAGATGCCAACCTGATTTTCGAGCCGTGAGAGCAGGATTCGGTGGTCCACTGTATCAAAAGCGGCGGAGAGGTCAAGCAAGACTAAAATGGCAGGGCTACCTGAGTCAACTGATAAAATAAGGTCATTAAAAACTTTTAAAAGGGCTGTTTCTGTACTATGGCCCGGTTTAAAACCTGATTGAAACTTTTCATGGAGACCGTGGTTGATTAAAAAAGATTGCAGCTGGGAATAGACTACTTTTTCCAAAACTTTGGATAGGAAGGGCAGCTGGGAAATGGGTCTGAAGTTAGAGAGGATAGATGGGTCTAAGTTTTTCTTTTTTATTAACGGGTGCACAACAGCATGTTTGAATGGGGCTGGGACATGTCCTGAGAGGAGGCTTGTATTTAATAGGGACAGAAGGGTCGGGCCCACAGAGCAGAAAACTTCTTTTAGGAGACGAGGGGGGATGCTATCTGTGGGGCAGTTTGTTGGCCGGAGGTGAGATATTATGTCTGAAAGTGAGGAGAGAGATATCGGGTCGAAGTCAGCGAAAGTGGCGGTGCATAATGGTGGTACGGGGGGTGGGGCATTGAAAGTGTGCAGTGACCTGAGATCTGAGATCTTGTTAATAAAAAATGTTTGGAAGTTATTGCAGAGAGTGAGAGACGGGGTGATAGGGGAGGCATCACGAGGGTTAATGAGCGAGTTAAAAATGTTAAAAAGAACCTGGGGCTTGTGGCTGTTATTTAAGACAGTGTTGGAAATAAAAGTAGATTTTGCAGCTTTTACCGCTCGCTGGTAGGTGATCAGACAGCTGCGTAAAATGTCCAAATTGACATGGAGCTTGTCCTTTTTCCAATGGCGCTCAACGCGCCTGCAGGAGCGCCTCAGGGCTCTGGTTGTGTCATTCAGCCAAGGTTCAGAAAGTGCTTTTGTGGGTTTTAGCCTAAGTGGCGCGATAGTATCTAAAATGTGTGTACTAATTGAATTGAAATTAAGAAGGAGCGCCTCTGCAGTGGGGGTGTTATTTTCAGCCATGACAGTGGGTGTGGTGTTGATAAAAATACGGGAGAATTGTGAGGCAGTGGATGGATTAATTGCACGCGTGCGACGCGCAGGGTTAATAGGTTTGGGAAGGGAGCCGGGGATTATTGAGGAGAATAAAATTGGGAAATGATCAGACGGACATGGGGGAGTGCAGATATCAGTGATATTGACAGATAGGCCCTTAGTTAAAACAAGGTCTAAAATTTGGCCCTTATCATGAGTGGGGCTGGATACAAACTGAGTGAGGCTAAAAGAGTCTATAAGGTTCATACAATCATTGACAAGTGGCTTCGATTCACAACCGATATGAATATTGAAGTCCCCAGAAATTATGCAGTGATCGTAATGAATCATAGTCCTTGACAGGAAATCAGCAAATTCATTGATAAAGTCCTTGCTTTTGGGGGGGCGGTAAATGAGTGCGCAAAGCACAGGGGAGGACATCCTTATCTCAAAGGACTGCAGCTCAAAACTAACATAGGTAGCTGCAGGTTGAATCATACTGCAGTGAATATTATTTTTAAAAATGGAGGCTAGTCCTCCTCCAGAGGTTGTGGTTCGAGGAGTACTAAAAAATGAGCGGTCAGGGGGAAGGAGTTCAGAGAAGGCTGTTGAGTCACCATCAGTAACCCAGGTTTCGGTTAAAAATAGAAAGTCCAAGTTGTGAGTGATGATAAAATCTTTTTTCCATTCATGGATCTTGTGTTAAAAAGGGCCATGTGTAAATTAACATTAACATTAGCATCAGGTCTGGGTGATGCTGTGGCGCGTCCTAGTGGGCGGAGGTGGTTTAGCCCAACACTGCGCCTAAAGAGGCGAGAGCGTATGAGCGGTCTTGGTCTAATCAGTGTCGGGATATAGAGAGGGGGGAGACAGAAGCGGACTTAGTATAAAAAATGTGAGTTGAGATTTGAGGGGTGACAGAGGCAGACCTGGTATTAAAAACGTGAGGTGAGGTTTGAGAATGTGTCAGTGATATGAGATGTGGACAGTACAAGGCGGAACTAATGTGCGGGAGGCTGTGGGCAGTGGGGGGGCGTCAATGAGTGACGGACTGGTCATTCAGCGTGGTGTGGTGTCGCACACCAAGCACTAGGTTGGCGGCCAGCGTTAAGCATCCAGTTTCGTTTGGATGAAGACCATCATAATTAAAGAAGGAGTTGCGGCCCCAAAACAAATTAAAGTTGTCGATAAAGTTCAGGGCGCGCGTACGGCACAGCCTATTTATCCAGGAGTTCAGGCTGGCGATACGGCTGAAGCGCTCGTCGCTGCCGGTGATGGTTGGAATAAGACCAGATATAAAAAATGTAAAATTACTTATTTTAATTAAATTTTAATTAAAAAGTCAACAAGGCGCAAAAAGTTGTTTTTTGTCACCTCGGACGTGTGGAGGGAGGTATCATTCGTCCCTATGTGAACGATGACTCTTGTGATGGACGGTGGACATGAATTGAAAACACCTGGGAGTTTTCCTAATAACGTCGGGATTGTTGCTCCAGGAAAACAGCGTGTTACAGCGTTTGGGAAGTGAATGTGTCTCACAATGCTATCGCTGACAATCAGAAGAGTGGGGCGAATGAGTGGAGGAATGATGGATGGATTATTTTTTGCTACAGTTTTGACTATGGGGTGATTTTTATCGGCCAGCTTGGAGACTTGTGAGCAGTGGACAGAGGACATCGGTGTCGGAGACTCAGCTCTAGGACAGCAGGGGGAAGACGGCTGAGGGGATCTTGTGGACATCTGGACCTGGTTTTGGACGTGAGACTGATTTGATAGGGGGGAATCCTCAGTCGATGGGGGGAGAGGGAGGCCTCCAGACCGCCTGTGTACAGCGGATCTCAACAACTTTTGTCGAGCGGAGGTGGGCTTTACCACCGGTCTACTGGGGGCACTGGTGGCCGAGTTCGCCGGTGAGGACTGAGGAAGCGGCGGGGCAACCTGCTCGCCCAGCACGGAGAAGCTATTGCTGGTGGAGATCTGTGGACCATTGCGGGATGTGGCGTGGGAATGTGGTTTCTTTTTCCCTTTTTTCCTCCGACCAGCTGTTGTCCAGGAGGAGACGGGAGTAGAGCAAGACTGGGGACAGACTTTGGGCTTGGCTCCATTTATAATCCACCGGTCAGACGGCCTCATTGGGACAGTAGTGTCCAGGTCCCGTCTCACCTCGGTTGAGGTGACGGGGCTCGAGCGAACTGTCATTGGGACAGTTAGGTCCAGGTCAGCTGCTGCCTGAGATGACACGGCGGGGCTTAGGTGTACTTCAGGATCGGACGAGTCGATGCTTGGGGCTGGGATGAAGTCATCAGGGCATATGGAATCAAGGAATGTTTCACTGTCTTTTATTTGATGAAGAGTGGAGATTCTTCCTTCTAGTTCGGTGATTCTCTGGGAGAGGCGGAGGCAGCTGTCACAACTGGATGATGAGGTATGTAGATTCATGGTGGTGCATTTTAGATGGCTTCCCTCGTCTTCTGAGGTTTTCAGGAGGTCTTCACAGCACAACAAGGATTCCACTGCCAACTGGAGAAACCAGGATATCAACCAAAACGATCAGCTTCGCCACTCTTCATGTAGGCTAGTACAACCATCCAAGTTCTTACCCTCCACTGCGTTGTTGCTTCGGTTGTCAGACCGACGCCGATGAACGCACCAGACTGCCGGTGGGAACGGGGCATGTTCCCCGACATAGGTGTTCTCCATATAGGTGATGAAGTCACCCATGGCGGGGTACTGGCGGAGCTGGCGGCGGGTCTCTCTGGCTGCACAAAAAAAGCTGAAGTTCTGCCTCAGGATCGGCAGAGGAAGGTATCCTGTGGCCATGGCCTTCCTGAACCAGCCTCTGAGGTGCCTGTCCTGCCTGTATGGACCTGTACGGATGAAAAGTTGAGTGAAGTAAAAGTTACTTACTCATTTCATAAGCACTCAACATTCAATATAGTTATATGTTTTACAAGTAATGATAATAATAATAATCAAAGTCGTGTACACTGTAGGGAGCTACAATGGAAAAAACTATGGCTCATGTACCAACCGGTGACTTTGTACACGACTTCGTACATTTCCCATAGATTCTATGGGACTTGAACACTTGCTCCTGCCCTTCGTGTACACGGTCTGTGCCGTCTATAGTTTCTCAATGGGGGGCAGCAGAGAGCCATATGTACACAGGCCCTAGTTGGTGTTCACGACCAGTAGTTTTACATGAACCCTCAGAGGGACACTGTGGGCTTATCAAGTGGTCCGTGGTGGTTCTCAAAGTGAGGTCGGGGGACCCTCAGAGGGACACTGTGGGCTTATCAAGTGGTCCGTGGTGGTTCTCAAAGTGAGGTCGGGGACCCTCAGAGGGACACTGTGGGCTTATCAAGTGATCCATGGTCGGTTCTCAAAGTGAGGTCGGGGGACCCTCAGAGAGACACTGTGGGCTTATCAAGTGGTCCGTGGTGGTTCTCAAAGTGAGGTCGGGGGACCCTCAGAGGGACACTGTGGGCTTATCAAGTGGTCCATGGTCGGTTCTCAAAGTGAGGTCGGGGGACCCTCAGAGGGACACTGTGGGCTTATTAAGTGGTCCATGGCCAGCATAGTGACATGCAGAACAAACTGTCCATATAGTATGGTTTACATAAAAGTCAGTTGTCTTTCACACACACACACACACACACACACACACACACACATATATATATATATATATATATATATATATATATATATATATATATATATTTCATTTATTTATTTCATAAATATTTTTCATCACAATTGGGTTTGTGGGGAGCCATCCCTGCTTCAAGCTGTCACAGCACGGCACCAACACTTCAAACTAGTTAAAAAACCCAATACAGCAGATCTACAAGCACCTCACAGATCTACAAGCACCTCGCACATGCCAGGGACAGAGTTAGGTTGGCCTGCATAAGCCTTGCTGTCAACACACTATACTACACCACTCAGGCCACCAAGCCAGGTGTGGTCAATTAGTGCCTTCTTTTGATTGGCTTCTGCTTGATGAGTGGCACCAGTCTGTCTTTGTTCACTGGTCAGTCAAGTTCACTGGGAGAGAATATGTTTCAGATCAGTGCAAGTGTATTTGTTTTCCATTTGGACTTACTGTGTTTTGTTGGTACAGTATGCGTGCGACTAACATATTTCTCATAATTCCAATTTGTTTGTTGTTTAATTAGCCGGATTGTGAATGCCCTGCATTTTTCTTTCATCTTCATGTGTCCATGTCACTGATAGTATTGTGGAATATATTAAAGTGACAACGCCACTCCCAATTACAGGGTGGGAGACCCGCCTAACTTATGCATTTACTCTGTTATCGTTATGACCAACTAATTCTCCCCACACAGGGCTAAGAAGACTGACAGAGGCTTTTGTGAATCATATCTTTACAACTTTATTTAAACAGCATCAGTGAGCAAAGGTTATCAAACATGTCGCACTACCATCATTAGACTGGGGTTTTAATAACACTGTACAATAAGAATAAATCACTGCAAACAAAGATAAATCACTGCGACTTAAAGCGCACACCCCAAAGATATAATTGAACACTTAAAATACTGCACACTAATAAAAATAGGGAAGGGTAGCATACAGTCATCAAAAAGGTAGTGTAATAATTCGATACTCTTATAAAAAGCTGTATTACAAATCATGGAGGCACTTGAACATCAACTATAAAACTAAAACTAAGAGGAGGAAAAGAACAATGGCTGCCTGCTGAACACAGCCGTGTCACCAGTACAGCCTGCAATAAACAAATGCACTCATTAGTTTCCATAAACAGCATATACATCCCATTACATATACACATTATACTGGCATATAATAAATCACAGCCCAAGTCCCAGCACAGCAACACCAGGAGTCTAGAAGTGCAGTAACATAAGTAAGTACTTGTAATGTGACTCATAAAACCAACAGAAGATACAGAAGATACCAAATCTAAAGTGTCAATGCCTTTGGTAACATACCGTTTAAGTTGGGAGAATACACACAAGGTGCTGAACACCAGCGCACCGCGCTCCTCACAGTCAGACAGCCTCGACGCACGAGAACAAACGCTAGTACAGCTGCTCTCACGAGAGCTCTCCTATATGGAAGGCTCCGCTCTAGTCCCTGCCTGCTCTAGGCTCCCAGGTCCTAATGTCCCACCCGTCACATACACCCCCACTTTAAAAGGTTGCCGTCCCGGTAACATAACTTGTCCGACTAACGGGGCATGAGTACCATGGCCTGAAGCCCTGAAGGTCACTTGCTGGGAGTGTACTGATGGGGGTGGGGGATGTTGGGCCAAGGGCAGGGGCAGGTTAAATGGGTTCGAGTGCTGGCCGGCAGTAGTTCTGCTTGTGCGCCTTACCACTAGTTGTGGCTCCAATGGCTGCATGGTCGTCTCCGACCTTTCAGGGGGATGTGGGCTGGTCTCTAAGAGTTCTGGGGACTCTGGAATGGACACTGCACCAGTGTCTGGGGACAGAGGATCTGGGTCTGTCTCCCAATCTGCAATCGGGTTTGAGTTGCCTTGGATTGGATGGGGGACATTTGTTGGGGTCACAAAACCTGATGAAAAGCTGTCATCCTCCTCACTTTCGGATCCTAGAGGGGGGATGTCATCCGTGTGGCTGAGCAGGGTGGGCATTGCCAGTGGCTCCATCACCAGGACTCCTCTTTCAGTGATCGGCCTCATGTGTGAACGATGGACATTCTTCTGCTGTACTGGGTTGTCACGGGACTGGATCTTGTATACTGTACCCACCTCGTCCAAGCATTCTACTACTTGGAAGACTGTCGACTCCCACACATCTTGAATCTTCCTTCGTCCTGGTCCATAGTTCTTCCGATAGACTAGAGTGCCGACTGGGAGGATGGATGTGGTTGTTGGAGGTTGACGCCGCTCCCTGGCTGTAGCAGCTGCGTCCAGGTGTTTTCGGGCAGCCACATACACAGTAGCCAGGTGCTCTTGGTGTTCTTTCACCCAGTCATCTGGTGTGGTAGCGGCTTGCTCTACTTCGGCTCGTCCCAGTAGTAGGTCCACGGGCAGCTGGGGCTTCTGTCCAAACATCAGCTCATATGGTGAATGACCTGTTGACTGGTGGACTGTGGTGTTGTACGCAAACAACAACTGGGGGAGGATTTGCGGCCACTTTCTCTTCTTCTCGCCTGGGATGGTGCGCAACAGGTCGTGAAGTGATCGGTTGAACCTCTCGCACTGACCATTTCCCTCTGGCCGGTAAGCAGTTGTCCTGGTTTTTGCGATGCCATACAACTGACAGAGGCGTTTGAGTAGTTCCCCTTCAAAACTCCGCCCTTGGTCAGAGTGGAGTCGTTTAGGGACCCCGTACGTATAGAACCATTTCTCAGTCAGTATTTTCACTACCGTGTGAGCCTTCTGATCTGACGTTGGATATGCTTGTGTGAATTTGGAGAAGACGTCAGTCACGACCAAGACGTGTTCTCGTCCATCACTGGCTCTCTCCAATGTGGTGAAGTCAATGGCTAGCACTTCCAATGGTTTGGAGGCCATTAGGTGCCCCATGAAGGTTCTGACTGATGGTCGTACAGCCTTGGCAATGACACAGCGTTCACACTCTTTGCACCACTGGTCAATGTCCATGCGCATGTTGGGCCAGTAACACCTCTCTCGGACAAGGGCTGTTGTCCTCTCTGCACCCTGGTGGCCATGGTTGTCATGTAAGCTGGTGAGTACCTCGGTCTGTAGTGCTTTTGGTAATAGCAACTGGTGCACTGCCTTTCGGCCTGGGGGCATCTGTATTTCTCTGTACAGCACATCATCCTCTTGTCTTATTCTTCTCCACTGCCGAGCCAGCTCCAAAACCTGGTCCGATTCCTTTGTTCGTTCTACTTTGTTTGGGGGCTGCCCTCTCCTCCAGTAGACAAGGAACGGTTTTATCACTGGGTCGGTGGCTTGCAGGGCCTGCAGGTCAGCCTTCTCCCGCACTGGAGCTGCATCCACGGCCATGGTACTGGCCGTGAGCTGTGGTGGGCCCCCTGGGTGCTGTATGGAGCTATTGGCTACCTGTGGGGGGACTGAGAAGCCCGGCACAATAGCAGGGAGGGATTGGGGAACTGGATTATTTGGTTGTCGGGAAAGGGCGTCGGCATTGCGATTGGCTGTGCCAGGACGGTACTTGACGTCAAAGTTAAAGCTGGCCAACTGGGATGCCCACCGCTGTTCCACTGCTGCCAATTTCGCCGTCTGGAGATAGCTCAGGGGGTTGTTATCTGTATATACAGTAAAGGTCGTCCCTAGGAGGTATTCTCTGAACTTCTCGGTGACGGCCCACTTCAAGGCCAGAAATTCCAATTTCATCGAACTGTAGTTGGACATATTTCTCTCCGTTGGCTTGAGTCCCCGACTGGCAAAAGCGATGGGCCGGCGTGCGCCATCCTGCTCTTGGGAGAGTACCGCGCCGAGGCCCTGGTGGCTGGCATCCGTTTCCAGGATGAAGGGCCTTTTAAAATCAGCGTAGCCAAGGACAGGGGCAGTGACCAGCTTGTTCTTTAGTGTTTGGAATGCTTGTTCGCAGTGTCCACTCCAATGTCCTTCCAACTTAACACTGACCCTTGACCGGGGTGTCTTCTTACCCTCTTCCAACTCTCCCACCAGCCGGTGGAGCGGAGCAGCATGCTTGGCGAATCCTTCCACAAAACGTCTATAGTAGGAGCAGAAACCCAAGAAGGAACGAAGCTCGGTGACCGTTGATGGGTGTTTCCACTCTGCTACCGCCCTGGTCTTCTCCGGGTCGGTGGCCACACCGGCAGAGGAAATGACATGGCCCAGGTACTTCACCTCCCGCTGGAAGAAGTGACATTTAGACATCTTCAGTTTCAGGTTGTGCTGCTGGAGCCGACTCAGGACCATCTCCAACCGTTGCAGGTGTTGACTGAAAGATGTGGAGAAGATGACGATATCATCCAAATATAGCAGCAGTGACTGGAAACTCTGGTCTCCGAAGATGCGCTCCATCAGGCGTTGGAAGGTGCCTGGTGCGTTGCAAAGTCCAAATGGCATTCTATTGAACTCGAAGAGGCCAAATGGGGTACAGAAAGCCGTCTTCTCTTTGTCTTTCTCTGCCATCGGTACTTGATTGTACCCGCTTGCCAAGTCGAGGGTCGAGAACCATTTGGCACCGGTAAGGGCATCCAACGACTCCTCGATGCGTGGCAGCGGGTAGGCGTCCTTTCTTGTCTTGGCGTTGAGTTGTCTGTAATCGACACACAGCCTTATGTCCCCACACTTCTTCTGGACCACCACGATGGGGGAAGAGTAGGGGCTGCAGCTCACCCTCACGATGTCTCGTTGTAGAAGGTCTTGTATATGGGCCTTGACGAGTGAGAACTGAGAGGGGGGGAGGCGGCGGTACCGCTGGCGTACAGGGGCCTCGTCCATCACCGGAATGTTGTGGTGGATCAAGTTGGTACAGCCCAGCTCCCCGTCAGACAGGCTGAAGGAGTCTCGATACTTAGTCAACAATGTCTTGGCTGCCTGTACATCAGCAGGGGGCAGGTCAGGCCACTTCAGCTCATGCAGCCCAGGGAAGGGGAGAGGGGAGGAGGGAGACGTGGTACGGGGTTGTGCTGCCATGGACTGGATGAACACGACCTGCCTGTCCTGGTCCTCCAACTGCTCTTCCACCTGTATCGACTGGGAGGGGGCATGTAGGTCGGCCAGATGTAGTGACCCCAGTAACGTTTTTGGTTTCAGCCACTGGTCTTCCTCTCCAACATTCACAATGGGGATGTTGACGGTCCCCCTGGAAACAGTGAGGAGGGCACTGGAGATCAGCAGGTTCATGGGGAGGTGACCTTTCCCATAGGGCAGGGGCTCTAACATGACACTGTCCAGTGCCGGACCGGGGCCTTGGTTACACGTGGCCTGGATGAACTTTAGAGAGCCGGCTGGAATGCGGATTGCTGGTCCTGGCAGTGCCACCGCCTCCCCCACACATCCAGTCTTTAGGACACGTTCCATTTGCTGGCACTCTGACAATGCACGCACCCATTCCTTCCCAGCTTGTTGGACTAGGGGAGAAGAAAATAGTTTGTTACCATGTTCCCGGAAGAGTACAGAATAGCAACCGTTGATAATGTTCATTCCTAGCAGGCCAGGCACAGCCGTTTTTCGCTGCATGGAAACTGGGTCAGGGGGATCTTTTACCACCAGGATGCCCATCCGTGGGAGGACTGTACCCAGAACTTCTACATCTAACTCCACATATCCCAAATATGGGATGTCCAATCCATTTGCAGCTGTTAGGTGAAGCCAGTTACAAGATTTGAGCTGTTCGTTAATTTGGGGCTTAAGGTGTTGTTCAAAGGCGGCTTGTGTTACAGTAGTTACCATTGACCCTGTATCAAGCAAGGACGGCACCACCACCCCCTCCATGATGACCTTAACCACTGGGCAACGTCCAATTAACCTGGATGCTAAACTAGCCTGTTTTGAACCCAAAACTCCCCCTCCTGATGCCGGGTTCCCAGCAACAGAGGGCGCTAGTTTTCCAGCTGCTCAACCGCATTCACCCTTGCCCCCGCCCTTTGGCCCAGTCCCCTTAACCCCTCCCCACCCGGGAGCCCACTAGTGTCAACCCGGCAAAACCTTGCAATATGACCTGCTCTGTTGCACCGCATACATATTGGTTTACCATCTGGCTGAAATTTGTATGGCTTTGGCCTATTGCCATCGGGGAAGTCCTGGGGACTTGTATAGTTAGGGACGGAGGAAGAGGGGCCCAGGTGTTTAAGAATAGCATCAAGTTGTGCCTGCTGTTTACGTAAACACTCCTTTAATTCCCCCAACTCATCACTAGGTCTGACAGAAATGGCATTATTATCAACCTCACTTTGACTAACTCCAGAAGCATGGGAGTCAAAAGAATAGGCTCTTGCCCTTTGTGTACCAGTAGGGGGCCCTCGCTTTTCCCATTTGATGGCTGCATTACGTACTTCAGTAAATGACTGGTTCGGGTGTTGCCGAACCAGGTGAGCCAATTCACGCTGTAATTTAGCATCACGTACATTTTCAATAAAAGTGTCACGAATGACCAATTCTGGATGTACAACACCACGTGGGTCTTTGCATTTAAGCAGTTCCATCAAATGTAATAAAGCATGTGAAAATTCACGAATAGACTCATTGTCTTGTTGCCGGCGTTGAAAGAACTGTCTCTGTAGCGTCACATAAGTTTGATCACAACCAAAATTATCAAGTAATATAGTGAAGATTGCCTCAGGGTTGGCTCTATCTGCTGAAGAGCCAAATTTGACTTCCCTTTTAGCTTCCCCATCTAAGAGGTCACAGAGGAACGCTGCCTGTTCAGCTGCTGATGTTTGACACACAGACAGTGATTTTCTCGCCTCCTCCACCCAATCCTCTACAGTCAAACCATCCTGCACTATAGCTCCTGAAAAGCGTGGGCATTTCCTCTCCCTTGGTGCATATACGTAAACCCGCTCAGGTGGTACAACATTGTTAGCAGCTACATGGCTAGATAGACTAGGGGCCTCTACATTCACTGTCTCATTACCCCTGTCTTTAAGACGGTTATTCTCTGCCTGTAGCTGTTTCACAAGTTCAGTCAAAGCCTGGATTTGTTGATCAGTTTCAGTCATTTTACTTTTTTTTTCACAGCCAAAATGTCAATACCCTGAGCAAAAGGTGCTAAACACCCCCAGAAATGTCCACAAAAATGCACCCAGATGGTACTGCAGCTAGAGGGCGGTGGATGTCCTCTTGCTCTCCTCCTGGACAACCACTGTTCTTTTCCTCCCTAACCAAACTTAAGTGCCTCCAAATAATAAAACACAAAAAGCCTCTGTGTCTCCTGCCGACTAACGCCAAATGTGACCAGATGGACACTGATAGTATTGTGGAATATATTAAAGTGACAACGCCACTCCCAATTACAGGGTGGGAGACCCGCCTAACTTATGCATTTACTCTGTTATCGTTATGACCAACTAATTCTCCCCACACAGGGCTAAGAAGACTGACAGAGGCTTTTGTGAATCATATCTTTACAACTTTATTTAAACAGCATCAGTGAGCAAAGGTTATCAAACATGTCGCACTACCATCATTAGACTGGGGTTTTAATAACACTGTACAATAAGAATAAATCACTGCAAACAAAGATAAATCACTGCGACTTAAAGCGCACACCCCAAAGATATAATTGAACACTTAAAATACTGCACACTAATAAAAATAGGGAAGGGTAGCATACAGTCATCAAAAAGGTAGTGTAATAATTCGATACTCTTATAAAAAGCTGTATTACAAATCATGGAGGCACTTGAACATCAACTATAAAACTAAAACTAAGAGGAGGAAAAGAACAATGGCTGCCTGCTGAACACAGCCGTGTCACCAGTACAGCCTGCAATAAACAAATGCACTCATTAGTTTCCATAAACAGCATATACATCCCATTACATATACACATTATACTGGCAAGCTCAACTTCATACCTCCTAGGCCCTAAGGACTGGGGCGCCCAACAGGTAGGAACCGAGCTGACCAGGAACCAAGCTGACCAGGACACTCATCTAGTATGGTACAGAAAATAATATTAATATAAACAGTCCAAAAACGTTCTGCAGTTTAAATGAAATAAACCACCATACTGGTGGACACCATAACCTTCATACAGTATACACATGAACCTTGTTTGATAAAGTGTAATTAAGCCTACCTCAAGACTCTAATGCATGTGCATGTACATTGGTGATTTCTGGCTCCCACATAAATCACAGCCCAAGTCCCAGCACAGCAACACCAGGAGTCTAGAAGTGCAGTAACATAAGTAAGTACTTGTAATGTGACTCATAAAACCAACAGAAGATACAGAAGATACCAAATCTAAAGTGTCAATGCCTTTGGTAACATACCGTTTAAGTTGGGAGAATACACACAAGGATGCTGAACACCAGCGCACCGCGCTCCTCACATTCAGACAGCCTCGACGCACGAGAACAAACGCTAGTACAGCTGCTCTCACGAGAGCTCTCCTATATGGAAGGCTCCGCTCTAGTCCCTGCCTGCTCTAGGCTCCCAGGTCCTAATGTCCCACCTGTCACATTTAGAACCACACGTGTGTAACAAAACAGAGTGGTGATCATTTGGTGTGGGTGAAGAGAAGAAACACATTTCATTAAAGGAGTAGTTCACCCCCAAAGTGACTTTTTTTCTATTGAACTCAAGTCTCCATGGCGTGAGTAATACATTGAAAAAAATAAGTCATTTTGGGGGTGAACTACTCCTTGAATGTCAGTTTTGTGGTGTTTTGACTGGACACCCTGAGGATATTGCCAGATAGATAGACAGACAGACAGACAGACAGACAGAGAATTGTAGGCCTTGCATTTATTTGACTTGGTTCCAACAGATGGCGAAAATAGCTAATCTTCAAGCTCACAATGCCTCACTGTTTGGACAAAGAGTTGAGGCGTTACATTTTGTAAAACACGGCCTTGTGAAAATAGCAGATCTACATGCTCACAACACCTCACAACGCAGGGCGGCGTGAGCATGTAGATCTGATATTTTCACAATTTCTGCCCCTAATATTTAATTTATCATTTTAAAAGTATTAAAAAGTCCTTAAATTGTCTCTTTAGAAATGTGCAGATAGCCTCTGTACACTGTTGAGTGGAAAAACAATGTTTCACATTAAGCTAAACATTTGGGACCACCCAAGATCATTTGGAGACCCCTCTAGGGGTCCCATAGTTGAACCACTGACTTATAAGGGGAGTATGGAGACCCCTCTAGGGGTCCCATAGTTGAACCACTGACTTATAAGGGGAGTATATGAGGCTGGATCCGTCTGGAACACTGCACTAGGCTCTCGCCAGCTCTGTAGCTCTCCACACTTGAACAGTTGTGTCCTTAAATTCAATTATAATAATTAACCCCTGTATATACGGGCAATAGTTTTACATGACTTTGTGTACACAGCCAATAGTTTTACATGAACATGTTCAGGCTTTAGTACTGTACTGTCTCGTGTAGCCCAACAGAGCCCATCACAGCACAACACGGCCCACCAGAGCCCAATACAGCCTACCAGAGCCCAATAGAGTCCAGCAAACCTAAGTCCAGCCCAGTCCTGCCGAGTAGGAGTATAGACCGGGGAAAGGGGGTAGTTAGATGACTCCACCAGGCCATTACTGTCCAGATCTGGCTTGAATAGGCCAGACCAGGGTAGACAGGACTGCACCAGACTCCACCAGGCTGCTCCATGCTCCAGCCAGCTCTGTAGATCCTTGCACATGTGATTAACCACTGTGTACACAGGCAATAGTTTTAAGTTTTACATGAACCCTCAGAGGGACACTGTGGGCTTATCAAGTGGTCCATGGCCGGTTCTCAAAGTGAGGTCGGGGGCCCACAGTGTCCCTCTGAGGGGACACGGCACAGACCGTGTACACGAAGGGCAGGAGCAAGTGTTCAAGTCCCATAGAATCTATGGGAAATGTACACAGGTGTGTACAAAGTCACCAGTAGTTTTACATGAACCCTCAGAGGGACACTGTGGGCTTATCAAGTGGTCCATGGTCGGTTCTCAAAGTGAGGTCGGGGGACCCTCAGAGGGACACTGTGGGCTTATCAAGTGGTCCATGGCCGGTTCTCAAAGTGAGGTCGGGGGGCCCACAATGTCCCTCTGAGGGGACACGGCACAGATTGTGTACACGAAGGGCAGGAGCAAGTGTTCAAGTCCCATAGAATCTATGGGAAATGTACACAGGCGTGTACAAAGTCACCAGTAGTTTTACATGAACCCTCAGAGGGACACTGTGGGCTTATCAAGTGGTCCATGGTCGGTTCTCAAAGTGAGGTCGGGGACCCTCAGAGGGACACTGTGGGCTTATCAAGTGGTCCATGGTCGGTTCTCAAAGTGAGGTCGGGGGACCCTCAGAAGGACACTGTGGGCTTATCAAGTGGTCCATGGTCGGTTCTCAAAGTGAGGTCGGGGGACCCTCAGAGGGACACTGTGGGCTTATCAAGTGGTCCATGGTCGGTTCTCAAAGTGAGGTCGGGGGACCCTCAGAGGGACACTGTGGGCTTATCAAGTGGTCCATGGTCGGTTCTCAAAGTGAGGTCGGGGGACCCTCAGAGGGACACTGTGGGCTTATCAAGTGGTCCATGGTCGGTTCTCAAAGTGAGGTCGAGGGACCCTCAGAGGGACACCGTGGGCTTATCAAGTGGTCCATGGTCGGTTCTCAAAGTGAGGTCGGGGGACCCTCAGAGGGACACTGTGGGCTTATCAAGTGGTCCATGGTCGGTTCTCAAAGTGAGGTACATCCTCAAAGTCCCTCCTTCCCAAACAAAGACGAACCAACCAAGGGTGCACAAGGCAGCGGTGTGCGATGGACTAGAAATATCCATTTAAAACTATTGGTCATGTACACACAAACTAAGGCTCCTGTACACAGTGTTTGGTCTCAATTGTGTGAGCAGCTAAAGGGCAGACAACGGCCTAGAACAACCTAATGGTGCCTATTAAGACTCTAGTACACCCTTTGGCCTCGACAAGCCTGATCATCCTACTATAGCTAGTACCCCCCTCACCAACTTTGTGCTCCCACTTGATAAGCCCAGTGTCCCTCTGAGGGTCCCCCGACCTCACTTTGAGAACCGACCATGGACCACTTGATAAGCCCACGGTGTCCCTCTGAGGGTCCCTCGACCTCACTTTGAGAACCGACCATGGACCACTTGATAAGCCCACAGTGTCCCTCTGAGGGTCCCCCGACCTCACTTTGAGAACTGACCATGGACCACTTGATAAGCCCACAGTGTCCCTCTGAGGGTCCCCCGACCTCACTTTGAGAACCGACCATGGACCACTTGATAAGCCCACAGTGTCCCTCTGAGGGTCCCCGACCTCACTTTGAGAACCGACCATGGACCACTTGATAAGCCCACAGTGTCCCTCTGAGGGTTCATGTAAAACTACTGGTGACTTTGTACATGCCTGTGTACATTTCCCATAGATTCTATGGGACTTGAACACTTGCTCCTGCCCTTCGTGTACACGGTCTGTGCCGTGTCCCCTCAGAGGGACACTGTGGGCCCCCCGACCTCACTTTGAGAACCGGCCATGGACCACTTGATAAGCCCACAGTGTCCCTCTGAGGGTTCATGTAAAACTTAAAACTATTGCCCGTGTACACAGTGGTTAATCGCATGTGCAAGGATCTACAGAGCTGGCTGGAGCAGCCTGGTGGAGTCTGGTGCAGTCCTGTCTACCCTGGTCTGGCCTATTCAAGCCAGATCTGGACAGTAATGGCCTGGTGGAGTCATCTAACTACCCCCTTTCCCCGGTCTATACTCCTACTCGGCAGGACTGGGCTGGACTTAGGTTTGCTGGACTCTGTTGGGCTCTGGGGGGCTGTATTGGGCTCTGGTGGGCTGTGCTGTTCTGTGCTGGGCTCTGTTGGGCTATACGAGGCAGTACAGTACTAAAGCCTAGACATGTTCATGTAAAACTATTGGCCGTGTACACAAAGTCATGTAAAATTATTGCCCGTGTACACAGTGGCTTTTTCCTTGACCTTTCGAGTTAGGAGTGTCGTAGAGACACGAGACCGGGTTTGTTGGATTCAGCGTCAAAAAGTAAGTCAGAATAAGTGTCTTTTATCCGAAAGAATGTGTAATCGTGTTGGTGGCGTGCAAATTTCGTGTCTTTTTCGCAATCATAAAGGGTTAAAATTGTCGGAGAGACACGAAACCCATTCCATCGGATCAGGCATCCTTCAAATATGAAAAGTGTTTCCTGCGTAAAACAAACAGATTTTTTTAGATTTTTTTATTGATTTTAAGGACAAAAATCCGGGTTTCGGTGTCTTTTTCGCAATCGTAAAGGGTTCAAAGTGTCGTAGAGACACGAGACCGGGTTTGTTGGATTCAGCGTCAAAAAGTAAGTCAGAATAAGTGTCTTTTATCCGAAAGAATGTGTAATCGTGTTGGTGGCGTGCAAATTTCGTGTCTTTTTCGCAATCATAAAGGGTTAAAATTGTCGGAGAGACACGAAACCCATTCCATCGGATCAGGCATCCTTCAAATATGAAAAGTGTTTCCTGCGTAAAACAAACAGATTTTTTTAGATTTTTTTTATTCATTTTAAGGACAAAGGGCCTGTTTTGACGCCTAAAACGACCCTTTTCCTTGACCTTTCGAGTTAGGAGTGCCGTGTACACAGGATCTACAGAGCTGGCTGGAGCATGGAGCAGCCTGGTGGAGTCTGGTGCAGTCATCTAACTACCCCCCTTCCCTGGTCTATACTCCTATTGGGCAGGACTGGGCTGGACTTAGGTTTGCTGGAGTCTATTGGGCTCTGGTAGGCTGTATTGGGCTCTGGTGGGCCGTGTTGTGCTGTGATGGGCTCTGTTGGGCTACACGAGACAGTACAGTACTAAAGCCTGAACATGTTCATGTAAAACTATTGGCTGTGTACACAAAGTCATGTAAAACTATTGCCCGTATATACAGGGGTTAATTATTATAATTGAATTTAAGGACACAACTGTTCAAGTGTGGAGAGCTACAGAGCTGGCGAGAGCCTAGTGCAGTGTTCCAGACGGATCCAGCCTCATATACTCCCCTTATAAGTCAGTGGTTCAACTATGGGACCCCTAGAGGGGTCTCCATACTCCCCTTATAAGTCAGTGGTTCAACTATGGGACCCCTAGAGGGGTCTCCAAATGATCTTGGGTGGTCCCAAATGTTTAGCTTAATGTGAAACATTGTTTTTCCACTCAACAGTATACAGAGGCTATCTGCACATTTCTAAAGAGACAATTTAAGGACTTTTTAATACTTTTAAAATGATAAATTAAATATTAGGGGCAGAAATTGTGAAAATATCAGATCTACATGCTCACGCCGCCCTGCGTTGTGAGGTGTTGTGAGCATGTAGATCTGCTATTTTCACAAGGCCGTGTTTTACAAAATGTAACGCCTCAACTCTTTGTCCAAACAGTGAGGCATTGTGAGCTTGAAGATTAGCTATTTTCGCCATCTGTTGGAACCAAGTCAAATAAATGCAAGGCCTACAATTCTCTGTCTGTCTGTCTGTCTGTCTGTCTGTCTGTCTGTCTGTCTATCTGGCAATATCCTCAGGGTGTCCAGTCAAAACACCACAAAACTGACATTCAAGGAGTAGTTCACCCCCAAAATGACTTATTTTTTCAATGTATTACTCACGCCATGGAGACTTGAGTTCAATAGAAAAAAAGTCACTTTGGGGGTGAACTACTCCTTTAATGAAATGTTTTTCTTCTCTTCACCCACACCAAATGATCACCACTCTGTTTTGTTACACACGTGTGGTTCTAAAGATGAAAGAAAAATGCAGGGCATTCACAATCCGGCTAATTAAACAACAAACAAATTGGAATTATCAGAAATATTAGTTAGTCGCACGCATACTGTACCAACAAAACACAGTAAGTCCAAATGGAAAACAAATACACTTGCACTGATCTGAAACATTCTCTCCCAGTGAACTTGACTGACCAGGGAACAAAGACAGACTGGTGCCACTCATCAAGCAGAAGCCACTGATCAAAAGAAGGCACTAATTGACCACACCTGGCTTGGTGGCCTGAGTGGTGTAGTATAGTGTGTTGACAGCAAGGCTTATGCAGGCCAACCTACTCTGTCCCTGGCATGTGCGAGGTGCTTGTAGATCTGTGAGGTGCTTGTAGATCTGCTGTATTGGGTTTTTTAACTAGTTTGAAGTGTTGGTGCCGTGCTGTGACAGCTTGAAGCAGGGATGTGTGTGTGAAAGACAACTGACTTTTATGTAAACCATACTATATGGACAGTTTGTTCTGCATGTCACTATGCTGGAAAGTGTCCTAATCGGGAGATAAGCCCTGGGGGTCCCTGGAGGGGTGGAGGTTGTGGATTGGCAGGCAAGGAGTGTGTGTGCAAAGTTTGGCATTGAGTAATATGCTGGCTGTGTACACATGTTCACAGCGGCGTCAGTTCAGGAAAGGCTAAGGTATGGCAACATGACTGGTGTCTTGCAAGACACCAATCATGTTGCCATACCTTAGCAACAGGCACGATGAAAAGTACATTTAATTATTTCCCCCCTGTAGCCAACAGTGTTGGGTAGCGTTACTTTTTTTAGTAATATAGACTGATTACATATTACCTTGATTTTAAAGTAATATTTTTCGTTACATATTACCCCCCGAGGAGGAGTAATATATTAATATTACTTTACTTATTACTTTTTGGTAAAAAAAAAAAAAAAAAAAAGCTCAAATTGAACAAATAATTATCTAGATATTTTATTATTATATTTTATATTTTTTATTATTTTATTTTATATTTTGTCTGTTTTTTCATATGAAACACAATAGACCTATACCTTCTTAAATGTGGCCTATAATGACATGACAAGTTTGACAACAAGATACAAACCTCTATGCCTTTTTTATTAAAGTCCACAGAACAAGATCGAGCAGCAGCATATAATGCAAATTAAATTGCTGTTTAAGGTGCTTTCTTCAAGTGGACCATTTCAGTCATGTGGAAAATACAAACACATGGGCTACATATTAGCTGTAAGACATCGGTCATTATAATGAATGAACAAACACATTGTAAACAAAACACTTGTTAGCCTACGGTATAAACGAAAAAAGCTAGCAGGTTCATGAGAACAAGGCCTTGACATGTTTTCAACAATGAAATAAAGGTTACTGGCTTTATAAGCCAACGAAATAGTGCAATTACACTCAAGAACAAGGCATGCATACATTTTTAACAATGACACACAAAGAGCATGCATATTGGCTTTAAGAGTAAGACCCAACGAAATAGTCCCATTTAGGCTCAATTGCAGCTTAAAACACAGCCTAATAAAATAAAACAAATAAAAACAAACAAAAAAATCTATATACACATTAAACAATATTAGACCTACTGAAGAAGGGCACGGACCCCCACAACAATTAAAATACACGTGCGCTCGCTCGGATTGGAGGCCTCTCTACGGCCAGCACTGGCCTTATTTGTCAAACTGAGCAAAACTGAACAAACGAAAACCAAACCATTATTAGGCCTACTATGTGACTGTCTATGGCTCATTTCAGTCCAACAAGGACACAATAAGGACAGTTCACAGATCAGATTTTAGGGAAACAACAATGACCATGTCCTATTCACATTATGTAGGCAGACTCAAAATAAAATAAATATAGGCTACTAGACCTGTCCTAGACTAAATTAACAAATGACAAATAAATGAAACAACGTAAGGCATAGCCTTCCAGCCTTCCTTGATAGACTCTGGAGCCTAATCCATAACAGTATAGTACCTGTTAAAACGCATCAGAAGAAGCTGTTCGAAGCGTCGGTCACCGAGACGATTTCGTTTTGGGGTGAGTATAAGACTGCCAAGACTGAACAGCCTTTCTACCGGTGCACTGGATGCTGTTGGCGCGTTGTAACGGATTGAAATTTGTTTTATTCTATTAAACTGGTGCAGGTGTTCCATCGTTGTGGCGCTGTTCAGATAAGTAATTACCTCGGTTTCCACAGACATAGCGGCGCTCTCACCCTCGGGTCCTTCCTCAAAGGAAAAGAAGTCATCCTCCTCCTCACTAGCAGCAGCAACAGCAGGCGTCGGATTAGTGTTGGGTGCAGGCTCAAGTTTGCGACACTCCGTAGTGAGCAACAGCTTAATCTGATCTCTTCTCGCCTCTTCTTTAACCCAGCGCAATTTGAATTTGGGCAGAGAGACAGCGGCCAGCAGCGCATCTTTGGAGTCGAGAATCCCTCCAAATCGAACTCGAATTGCACCCACTATTGCCTCGGGCAGTCCGGCGGTCATTTGCGATAGGCCATTTTTCAATGCCATGGTTCTGTCCATTAGTATCTCTAGCGTTGGCTGAAGCGTCCCATAATAACAAGTGTTCTCACCCTGCAGAATGTCAAGTGCGACTGTGAAGGGCTTCAAAACAGCACAATATTCCTTGAGAAACAGGTATTCCCTGTCGTTCATACATTTAATCTGAAGCTCTCTGCTGAGATCTTGGATGTCAGCGAGAGGCATTGCTGTGATCCGTGAATATGCATCGTGGAATGAGTTCCACCGTGTCACTGTGGGGACAATCAGCTTCCGAGTACTGAGCTCCTCCAGGGACTCTGATGCTGTAGAGGAGCGGCTGGTTCTTGACCACAACGCGGAACATTTGGCCGTAGCACTGCGATACACAGCCCTCGATTCTGAATTAGATGACAGCCATTTATCAACCTCATTGTTGGCAATTAAATTAAGTGTATGTGCTGCACATCTATAGTGGGTAGGCAATGCAAATAGACCAGGTTGGGCATCATCACCCATGGCTGCGGTTAATATACTATGGAGATCTGTAAAGGTTACCTCGCCTTCATCGTTGTGCTCGTCGAGGAGCTCCTCATCTTCGTCTGAAGATGGAGCAGCAGCGGCTGCAGCTTGCTGCTGCTGTTGATTCTCTTTGAAAGCCTTCACAAAGTTACTGCCGTTGTCCGTCACACAAGCAGTCACTTTACTAATGTTCAGTCCATATTTAGAGAAAATGTCCTCCAGCTCAGTTGTAATTGCGTCATAGGTGTGACGACCTCGGAATCGTTTACAAGCTATCGCTGCCTTCTCTCTTTTCAATGTACGAGGGTCGATCCAGTGAACGGTCACCCCCATGAAACTCTTATTATTGGCACTCCATATGTCTGCTGTTGTTGAAACATATAGCTGCTCATCCAGTGTTTTCTTTAATTCCTTCTCCATTAAAGCATATGCCGCCTCCAGCTCTTTGGCAAATGTCTTTCTGTCTGGTGGGACGAAAGGCTGAAAATGTATAGAAAATATTGTATTAATAATATGATTTTGAAATAGGCATATAGCTTAATGAATCAGCGTTATATAGGCGCCTAGGCGAGGGCAATAGCAGGCTGTGTATTGGCCTCTGCATGCACTGGTAGGTATTGATTATTGAATTTAATTAATTATTATAGAAATCATAGCTATAATAGGAAATTGTAAACGACATCTTACCTTAGCAGTTTTGACAGGGATTTTGCTGACAAGCTTTCGAAAAGCTGGAGATTCTACTGTTGACAGAGGCTTCATATCCTCAACAACATACTCCGCTACGAGCCTCCTCACTTCTTTGACTTCCAGCCGTTCAACCCGGAGAGAGAAATCGAGTTTTTGTTGCTTAAGATTCGGTGCGCCGCCGCTGCCATCTGCCTTTCTTTTCTCAGTTAGTTTAGTGTGAGGGTGAACCGTTTCCAGGTGTTTCTTTAGGTTACTTGTGCTTTTTATCGACGTAGAGAGAACCTTCGTCTTCCTCCCTGGCCCCGCATCGCAGAGTTTACACTTAACTGCAATGTTCTTCTCATCCTTTTGTTTAATGAACTCGAAATAATGTGAATACACCCATCCTGAAAACGTTGACCCTGGGTCTCCAACCGGCTCGGGCTCCGGCTCGGGCTCATTCTCCTGGACCTGGATCTCCTCATCAACCAATATTTCATCCGATTCCGACTCCATTCTGACTTGATGCTGCTTGCTGCTAATGTTGTTGTTTGTTGTTTGATGTACCGGCAGTACCGCACAGCGCGCCAACAGGAAATAATGGTCGCAGGTGTCAATGGGCTTTGTAGTTTTCTGGCGCTGGCGGTGCTGCTGTTGGACGCTTCGCATTGTGGATGGATACAAAAATAGGAAATACAAAGAAAATAAAAAAAGCACCTTCACTTTGGCCGGTAACGCGGAAAGTAATGCTGTAAATAAGTTGTCATTACTGCATTATATTACAGATGTTTTTTTTAGTAGGGCGTTATATTAGTCGTTACCGCATTTCGGTAATATATTAGTAATATGCGTTATATTACTAACGTGCGTTACCCAACACTGGTAGCCAAGGTATGGCAGCTGCCATAGCTTGCCATACCCAATTGACGCCCCTGCATGTTCACCTCCAGTAGGTTGGGAAAGTAGCCTGCCACCCTGTGGAAATAGGCTTGAACTGCAAGATAGGACCCTAAAACAAATACAATGGAATAAAAAAGCATCCGTAAGACGGATGGGCGAACAAGTGGTGTCCATACGTAGATGGGGTCCCAGAGGACATGTAGAGCCCACCCCCTTATTTTTCACGCCCCCAGGGAACACACAGTGGGGTTTGGAAATTTGTCGTGTACACCAGCCCTAGGACCTCGGCTTCGTGAACCGATTCAACGATAGGGGTAACAATTAGGGGGGTAATAATAATAATAATAATAATAATAACAAAGAAAAAGCTTCTAACCCATGAGTGAATTTATATATGAATTTATCTGTAAGGAGCTTAGGCTTATACCTCTTTCACAAGTATAGGAATGTGCCATATAGGCCCTATTTAAAATGACTCATTATACTCATTTTACTCACATATAACCATGTACAATAACACCTCTACATTACACAAAATGACTCTTTGTTGTGGTCAGTTAACAACACTGACCTGCCAAGCCCAGGTCCTGCACTTTGCGCCACAGAGACTGGCACAGGTGGAAAAAACAGCCCGTTATCCTTGTCCCCGGCAGCTCCTCCCTCAGGGCGTTCATTAGGGCCATCTCGTAATCAGAGAGAACTCTAAGGCCGGCTACAGACCTAAAGGCACAAAAACGAGTGCGTGTCGTGTGGGGGAGGCGGGGGGCAGGCACAGCGCAATGCATTCCGGATGGGAGTCGAGTGGTTTGAAGTCGAGTGCGAGTCGTGTGGTGTTGTGTGGTTGCGTCCAACTTGCTCACGACTCGCACTAGACTTCAAAGCACTCGACTTCCATCCGCAATGCATTGTGCTGTCTCTGCCCCCCGCCTCCCCCACACAACTCTCACTCAACTTGTGCGTTCCAGTCTGATTGCAGCCTAACAGGGCTCCATCTTGCACGTGAATGGGGGTATGGATGGACGGACGCATGGACAAACAGGTGTTAAAAAAGAAGGAAAATATATTATTCTACTTTGCATAAAATATGAAAAAGGCAGGTGCATTGGCAAGAAGGCCTACAAGAAGGCCTACTGAGTGTCGACACACACACACACACACACACACACACACACACACACACACACACACACACACACACACACACACACACACACACACACACACACGCCCGCCCACTTTCATAAAAACCGGCCGGGCTGCTTTTTTTTTTTTTTTGGCTACTTCCATTTCCAGGACAATTTCAAAATAAACATGTTGAATGATCGATTGTATAGATGAAAAAAATTAAATAAAGACTCTTGTTTTGAAATGCGCTTCTGTGCAGAGAGGAAATGTCTTTCAAAGGACGGCCCTTTTAACTTGTCTCTCTGTCGTCTGTGCGTACGGTGCGTAATGGACTCGTTAACAACACGGGCATAAGGAATATAAACAGAACACCAAGACAAGACCATGTAGGCTATAAAGGCATTAAACATCGTCCTCTGCTCCTCTCATCCTCATTCCTGGTGAGTCGTGGCTATATTAGAGTTAGAGTAATGATGGATGCCACAGCCACACACACACACACACACACACACACACACACACACACACACACACACACACACTGACACACACACACACACACACACACACACACACACTTACCGTCGGTCTGTGACCCGCTCTACACGCCTGCTCACATGTCTGAGGACAGACCGATACATGGCCTCCGTTTTTCCAGACATTAAAATGTGCACCAAAAGCACCACCCTATCCAGATACAGCCCGTGTATTGTGGCGTACTGGTAATAGGGCCTTGGGCACGTCCGGAATGTGGCGTCCATGTATATCTAAAACAAATGTCAAAATCCATTTTATTCATACTGATATATACTAGACCTGTATCATTACGGAAAACACTTATTAAAATATTCGGCCACAGCACAGATCAGGCATTGATAATACAACATATTTTAGCATTTCACTAACAGGGCGTTTTATGGGAGAGGGTTCTCACCTGGTCACAATGAGACAGTTTGTCTAAATTGTCGTCCGTTGTGAAGACGAGGTAGCCGTGCTGCCTGTTATTTTTTGAGAGGAACTGGTCCCCTCCCCAGGTAGCAGCCCATTCCCCCTGCACGTCGACCTCTTGGGCTGTGCGGGGGATGGGAGGCATGTGGCTGGCCCGGCGTCTCTCCAGGCGGGTTTTTACATTGTCCCAAGTGGGGAGGTGTTGACCCCGTGGTGCTTGGGCAACCACTTGATCATACACCCGCTTGACGGGTTGAGTAGGATCGGCCGCCACCAAGTTGAGCATCTGCTCTTTTACAGCCGTGGTGGCGACCAGATCCTCCTCAGCGGCGTGCGCGTGTTCACCTGGCGCTTTTAATATAGTGATACGTGGATTTTCGGCGTCCACGTCGAGGTACCGCGTGTGGACCCACACGCCGCACCCCTGGCGAGCGCAACGCCAGTAAATCTTTTCTGGCGTTGTTTTATTTTTTAGGTATCTGAAATTATCTAAAATCAGAACTCGGCGGTGTTTATAGCCGTGTTTCGGAATAGGAGTCAAATCATTTAGAGGGTGAATGGGTGATGGGTGTTTTAAGTAATGAGCAATGAGGGCGTGGGGGGGGGTCGTCGGAATAGCGGTGTTTATAGCCGTTGGAATAGCGGTGTTTATAGCCCTGTTTCGGAATAGGGGTCCGTCGGAATAGCGGTGTTTCGGAATAGGGGGCCGTCCCCACTGGCTGCAGGTAGAGTGCAGTTGAAATGTGGCCTCTCCCCTCCATGGCCCAACTCATGACTTTTGCTTCATTTAAGCAATCTTAAATGATGCCATGCAAACTGGTCAAACATTCGCCAAATCATCAAATAATACACAGGAAAAAGGCAGATATTGTGAAAATAGCAGATCTACAAGCTCACAACACCTAGCAAAGCGAGGCATTGTAAGCTTTTAGATGTTTTACAATGTTATCTTTGGCAGTGGTTCTCAACCTGTGGGCCGGGACCCCCAGGGGGGTCCCCACATTATTTTGGGGGGTCCCCAAATATGCAACATTGTTTTCTCACTCAACAGTAAACAAACCAACATAAAGTTTAAGTGTATAGAGGGTATCTGCACATTTCTAAAGTTTTTTTAGGACTTTGTAATTCCTCTAAAATGACAAATTAAACATTGGCCAAATTGCCAAACATTAGAGGCAGAAATTGTGAAAATAGCTGATCTTAGAACCATTTTATACAAAATATAATGCCTCAACTCCTAGTGCTCTTCAGGGTGGGGTGGGTCCCCAGTTAAAATATGATTATTTGGGGGGTCACGGCCTGAAAAGGTTGAGAACCCCTGATCTATGGCAGTGGTTCTCAACCTGTGGTAGGGACCCCTCTAGGGGGTCCTCAAATTGATTTTGGGGGTCCTAACATGTTAAACTTTATCTTAACATTGTTTTGTCACTCAACTTAGTAAACAGACATACAGTATAGTTGTGGTATGTCTAAACTGACAAATTAAGGACTTTTTAGTACCTCTGGTCAAACATTAGCCAAATTGTCAATTATTAGAGGCAGCAATGTGAAAATAGCTCACAAGCATGTAGATTTGCAAGCAAGCAAGCAAGCAGACTGAGTCAAACTAATGTAATGCCAACTCCTACAATTCAAAGTACTTGTGCATGATGGGGGATCCCCAGTTGAAATGTGATTATTTTGGGGGTCAAGGCCTGAAAAGGTTGTGAACCGAGAACTGAAAATGTGTTGCCTCACCTCCTAAATTTCAAGTGTTAAGTGTAGGTCTACAACAAGTGGTTCTCAACCTTTTTCAGGCAAATTATCAAATAATCATATTTGACCTAGCGACCCCCCAATTTGTTTGACTCCATTCCACAGAAAATTATTGTGAAAAAAGCAAATCTATAAGTTAACAACGCCTCGTGTTGCGAGGCATTGGGCACAGGGTGGTTTGAGTTGACGTTGTCTGAATGCACAGATCTGATTGACAGATTCGATCTGATTACTTGCAAATGCTGTATGAACGGTCGGGCTAAATGATTAAATCTGATTTGGCTCTATGTGACTGCAGTGTAAACCCGGCCTTAGTATGTGTAGGATTGGATGGTCAGGGTGTTTTTTGTGGCCTTTAAATGGCTAACCAAGGAGCACATGCAAGTAAGAAGCAACATTAACAGGTTGGTCAGGAAAGCCAGTTCCATAGTGGGCTACCCTGGACAGGGTTGAGGAGTACTTCAAGTACATCAGGCTTGTCATCCAACCACTCACAAATAGCAAAACACATCACATTTAAAGCACAATTAAAGAGTGTGCTTAGTTGTACCTTACTCTTGTAGGCTGTTTTGCTCCTAGTGTTCTTAGGTTTATAGGTCATTTATTCTAATATTTAAGCTAACGTAAGTATAATTGTGGGTCCCAGTAGCCCAAGTATTTTAGGGTGCCACTGCAAGCTGGGTGTCATAGAAGCATGATACTGTACACTATAGCTTTAGTTTATTCCAAGCATTTGGATTTCCTAACCTTTAAGTTTGCTGTCTTGAAAAGTCATAATGTTTTCGGAAATTAATTCACTTACACTATGGGTCGATTCATACCGTTATAAGGAGCCTAACTAATTTCGGTTCGGCACTAGGCGACCCCAAATATGGTTCGCATCTCCCGGTTTGGGGGGGCGTCAACCGACTAAATTCGGCTCCACGGTGCTGGATAAATGTTGTGACCTCCCGACTTAATTTCGGTACTCAGCCGTGTCTTCTCATTCATTCATCCCGGCTCCAAGTTCATATGCTCGGCTGTGAAGCCAATGAAACAGCGGTCGTTTGGGAGGGAGGCACGCCGACTTCCAATGCTTGTCTGGCCGTGTATTGATCGTCGCAGAGCGGATACATTGTCAGGTTCTCGCTGGAGGCGCGCGCGCGAGACACACACACACACACACACACACACACACACACAGCTTTGCTGCGTGTATCGCTAACGCGTCGCCGACTGTTTTAAAGACAAAAGAAGTGCTTAAACACAACTTTGCTAATTGCTAGTGTTCCGTGTTGATAGGTTTTCCACGACGAGTTGTGTGTGATGACATGCATGCAGCAAGGGAGGCGCCGGCGGCACGTCTATAATGTGAGCTTGTAAATTAAATGTTTTTGACAGAGCTCGATCGAGCGTTTGTGAGTGTGAGTGAGAGAGAGAGAGAGAAGAGACCCCGCTGGTGCTGCTGCCTACTGGAGCTGCTACTCACTGGACCTCCAATCATTCAGCCTGCAGCGCGAGGGCAAGTCAAATATGTATCCGCCCTGCAATGCTCATTCATCGGCCACAAACGTTGTCATGCCACGGACCTCCAATATTTACAAGCGACTTCGGCACTAGCCGTTAAGAAAGTATGGATGAACTCCCCCCGAACCTAAATCATTTCGGGTCGGGGAGCCCTCCCGAACCGAAATTAGTTAGGTTCCTTATTAGAGTGTGAAACGACCCTATGTCTGAGCTGTCTACACTTGCGCATTGTGGGATATATTCTTCACTCTGTGTTGCAGTAATCTAACAATAATTTTCTGGTACATAAGTATTAAGCAAATATCACAATTAAAATATATAAAAACTTTTTTTTAACAATTTTTGTATAATGTTGTTCTTACAAATTCAAGTATTACAATTGTATTAAATGAAAACGTTTAATGTAACACATTATTACATTATTACATTATTGAAAAATCCATTATTACGTTATGCGCTAATTTTTTTATTACATTAAGAGCTGATTATTACATTATGAGTTTTTATTACATTTTTCTTATTACATTATGAGCCCTTATTACATTATGAGCCGTAATTACATTATGAGTTGCTACAGACCCTTTTTTCCCCGATTTGGAGCCAAAAAATTGTTAGGCTCAGCAAACCTATAACTTTAAAATATCAAAAAAAGAAGAAAAAAATGATACCAGCACAAATTATAACATTTACAGCACAATTCAGCACAAATCCAGCACTAAAGAATGACACCATTTTTTATGTATGTCTTCAACATATGGGGCGCCAACTTCACAGAGGTGAGGACTCCTTCTAAACGCTAGCCGCTTTTTTATTTGGAAACGCACCAAGACGGTCGTACCTTCCGTCATGGGTGAGGTTCGACCTGCTATTAAGCCGTTTTGCCAATTTGTCAGGTACTTCCACACAAACCTTCACATTTCAAAACTAAAGTACTTATTCAAGGCTTAGGGATCTCACAATATGGTACGCTTGAGCAGAATTACCCTAGCCTGACACTCAGCCTGAATTGACATTTCGTTTCACTTCATTATTCAGTCTGAACTCAGTTCCCCCCAGAGTAACCTCGCCTCACCAGGCTTTCCTGAGAGAAAGCCTGGTATTCGTTTACTAAACAGGTCGTCTGATCCGGTCTAGACCGGATGATATCTTACGTCATTTTGTATTCAAAACGGACTACACTTTGGCCGGAACTACCGACCGGATTCAGTTTTATCCAAGTTAGCGCATGCGCAAAACCAGGTTAAAACTGATTCCGGTCGGTAGTTCCGGTCAAATTGTAGTCCGTTTTGAATACAAAATGACGTGGGACATCATCCGCTCCCGACCGGATCAAAAGCCCGAAATTGGAAGCGATCCCAGGCTAGTCTGGGATCACTTCACTTTTCGGGTTTGTAACCGGTCTGGAGCGGAAACCACAAAACGTCATGTTGTAGTACTCAAGGACTACAATTTGGCCGGAAATATCCACCGGAAACAGTTTTAACCCAAAATAATTCCCCTGCGCTCAAGGACATAATTTTATGGCCTACCTAATAAACTCCTTGATGCGGAGTAGTTTCGCTTTTGAAAAATTAGTTTGGTATATGCATGTTTTAGTCCAACTTTTAGCGACCGGCAAGACCACACTAGGCTACTCGAGCATTTTAATAGGGATTGGGGAAACAAACGGTGGGAACCAAATCAAAGCGCTTCTTCTAGTGGTTTCCGCGCTTTAGGCGGAAACCAAACGGCCTGTTGTGAACGAACACAGCCTGGTAGGCGAGGTTAATCCCAGGCTACCCCAGAGCGTTTGCAGGGATGGGCGTTGCCAAAAAGAGGCAGTCTTCAGCGATTGGTTCACCGACCAACACATGACATAGTGTTGTTATCATGGTTGTTATGTGTGACTGGCTAGTGGCTAGCCTGTTGCTTGCTAGTGCTACTTGCTAACCAAAGAAACAGTCCCCCGTATCTTCCCCGTATCTTCCGTATTGTTTAATAAAAGGCATTTTAATCAGATCGGCGGCCATTTTCTTAAAAAAAAGTTTGTAATGTATCAGAGTGCAGTACACCTCGCAACCGATAGGGTCACGTAGTTGAAAGCCAACAAAACGGCCGTCGATCGGATTAAAATGGCGTTTATCAAACAATACTGAAGACACGGGTAATTCTACTTAAGCGTACCAATTTAGGAGATTTGTGAGCCTTCATTAAGCACTTTGTTTTTGAAAACTAAACGTTTGTGTAGACGTAGGTGGCAAATTAACTAAAGTGCTCCACAGCAGGTGAAAATGGATCCATGACGGTCGTCGTGTTTCAGGACTCCTCTCTCTCGTCTCTCTCTCGCCAGTTTACGCGTCCCAATAACACGCGCTGTGATTGGTCGACTGGCTCAGACTCGGGAGGATGTGTTTGATCAGACTGTCTGGAACTCAACGCATGATTATTACTGATTATTATTATTATTGATCACTGATCGGCCCATCGGGGACCCCCGGGGCCACTGAGCAGGCCCAGGCCGGGAGCAGGCGCACGGATGTCGGACGCAGAGGGAACCAGGGGTCCGGAGAGACTCAACGGCTTCGAGAGAGTGACCGGGAGGCCGCTAGCAGGTTAGCACAACATGCTAACTACCTGTCTTATCATATGGCTTCATGTCACGGACCCCCCACCCACACTGACACCTATCAGCCTGCGGACCCCCGTTTGAAAAGACATGACAAGGAGGGACCCCCCCATATAAGAGAATACGGCTCTAGCAGTGATGATTCTCAACCATTTTAATTTCAAGGACCCCCTGTTTGACAGTGTATTAAGCTTACTCAAGGACCCCCAAATTGACACTTATTAGACCGTGGACCCCTGTTTGAAAAGATATGCCAGGGACCCCCCATATAAGAGAAGATTATATAGCAGTGATGATTCTCAACCATTTTAATGTCAAGGACCCCCAAGTTTGACAGTGCATTTTAGGCTGCGGACCCCCATTTGATAGTACTCAAGGACCCCCAATTTGACACCTACTGTTATTTGACACCGTTTGAAAAGATATGCCTGGGACCCCCCATAAGACCCCCAGTTTGACGGTGCATTTTAGGCTATACCATGGTATTTTTATCTTCTTGAGACCCCAATTTATATTGTAATCAATGTTCTTTTAACTCAGAGAGTGTAATAAGGGTCCATTTGTAGCTAGAGTTACAGATTACAGACCTGTAAGGGTCCATTTGGTTCCATTTGTAGCTTACACTCTCAGAGTTACAGACCTGTAAGGGTCCATTTGGTTCTATTTGTAGGCTACACTCTACAGTCCTGTAAGGGTCCATTTGGTTCTATTTGTAGGCTACACTCAATAGTTACAGACCTGTAAGGGTCCATTTGGTTCCCTGCTATCATTTTGCTTTGGGGCCCCCTGGAACTCCCTCAAGGACCCCTGGGTGTCCCCAGACCCCACTTTGAGAACCAATGCCTAACATGATAGACCCCCAATTTGACACCTATTATTATGACATCGTTTTAAAAGATATGCCAGGGACCCCCTATTAGAGAAGATTTGTACAGCTCTAGCAGTGATGATTCTCAACCATTTTAATTTCTAGGACCCCCAGTTTGGTTTGACAATGCATTTTAGGCTACGGACCCCCAATTAATGGCATTTCTGTCTCTTGAGACTCCTGTAAAGTCAATTTAACTCGGTGTGTACACATTTGTACACTCTGAGTTGCATACCATAACCATAAGGGTCCAATTGGTTCCTATAATTACTAATTAGCTTTGGGACCCCATGGAACTCCCTCAAGGGGTCCCGGACTCCACTTTGAGAACCATAATGATTTAAACAGGGGAGGGTTGTTCCCTTCACACTGGTTCAGAAATGTCAGTTTTATTTGGCTTTCATCCATCCATGTGTTTGAGTGCAATGATTTTGATTTGTTTTCTCCTGTTTCTCAACACTCACTAACGGCTTTCACATGACCAACTCAAAGCCCCGATTATAATTAGGGCCACACAGGTATTGTACAGTACGGTAATTAATAGTGTAGACTCCATGTTTAATGTTAGAGTAAAAGTATTGTACAGTAAAAGTATTAATAGTGTATGTTGGAGTAAAAGTAGTGAAGAATATAAGTAAAAATCACACTTGTGTGAACTGAGCGGTGGAGGCTGCGTGTGTGTGTGTGTGCGTGCTTGCGTGTGTGTGTGTATATGTGAGTGTGAGTGTGCCTGGCCTGATGCTGAACAACAGCGCCCCTCCCTTAACATATGTGGTCAGAAAAGGTATTGCAGGCTACATACAGACAGACAGACAGACACGCACGCACGTATACACACACGGCCACGTATAGGAGACGGTGTGACCACCGCTCAAAAAAAGTAAAAAAAATAGAATTGATTGCATAGTAGTGTAGAGTTGGGGACATTCCCACTGAGCACTATAATGTATGCACCACCAACAGCTTATAGCCGGGGAGCCACTGGGCCAAAATGACAGAGGACCTGTGATGTCATGACATACTCCAAATTTTTGTTTGTCCTATTAATTTGGTCAATAAGGTACACAGAATGAGAGGCCTGCTCTGCCGGAAATCCTGCGAAAAAAAGTTTCCCATTGACTTCACTATACTGGAAAAAAACACACAAAAAAAAGTAGCATGTGAGGGGTCAAACTAAGGGTTCTTCATGATTCTGAATCCATTGCAAGCATTTGTTTTGCATGAAAAACATTCCTTGGGCTAGATTTCAGCCTCTCAAACCTGCGAAAAGTGATGAGTCATCACTTTTCACCGTTATTTTGGTCCGTTTTCTAGCCCAAGGAATGTTTTCATGCAAAACAAATGCTTGCAATGGATTCAGAATCATCAAGAATCCCTAGTTTGACCCCTCACATGCTACTTAAAGCATATTTTTTTTGGTGTGTTTCTTTCCTTTATATTGAAGTCGATGGAGTGAATATACAAATGGCCATAACTTTTTTTCGCAGGATTTCCGGCAGAGCAGGCCTCTCATTCTGTGGACCTTGATGACCAAATTAATAGAAAAAACAAAAATTAAAAGTATGTCATGACATCACAGGTAACATCCTATTCTTTGAGCTTTTGGGCCTGTGGCTCCCCGGCTATTAGTGTGTATGTCCCTATGAATGCCGTACCAAATAGAAATGCACTCTGTTGAGGTGCCAACTTGCGCCTTGTGCCCAAGTACAAGTTTTGGGCACCAGCGGAGCGTGCCATGAGTTGCTCTCACCACTGGCATCACCGCTTCCAAAGAAAACGGATATATTATGACCAATGGCATCACCACTGGTCCCTCATTGCATGTTAATGATGACGTTGTCAGAGATGCTGGTCCCTGATTGGACTACGATCTTCAACAAGAGGAGACACCGACACACACACACACACACACACACACACCGACACACACACACACACACACACACACACACACACACACACACACACACACACACCATTAGAGGAAACCATTCGAACAATTTTGTGTTTTTTGTTTTTGTTTTACATAGTCAATTTTACAGACCACAGAGATATATCCGTCATATACTTGCAGGGGTTGACACCAAGGTCTCAGAGGCACCTGCCCAAAAAAGTAAATTGTTCATTATAAAATGATAGGTAAAATTTGAATTACCGTTCAATTTCTTTACTTTCTGGGGCTGTGCAATAAAAAATGTCATTTCTTAATCCCTCCATATCCAAATACCTACATAGCTATGATTGAATATGTCTATGGTTTCACACTTGTTACATTCCACAGACCAGAAGACACGTTCAGTTTATAGATGGTTGTGTCCGCTCTCAAATGAGCACTTGCAACCTGAAAGAAAACTGCACCTGCCCCAAAGTTTTATTTACCTGCCGGGGGCAGCTGGGCAAGCCTTAATGTCAATGCCTGCACTGTATGATAGGGTGCCCATAGCTGAGTGTTTAATAGCTGGGAATCCAGAGCCCTGGTTGTCCCAGGTATAGGGCTGTCACGATTATGACATTTTACATGACGATTAATTGTCACTCAAATAATTGCAATTAACGATTTAATTGTGTTTTTGACGTTGACAATTACATTTCTTTTTGGCTTTTAGGCTTTGAAGTTGCACATGGTAGATCTGACACATAACCTAAATATACAAAGACATGAAGGACACATTTGACAACTTTACACTTAGAAAAGAACATCGATAGATGCGACGCGTTGTGAGCTTGTAGATCGGCTATTTCCACTATTTTTTACTTTAAAAAAAAATATATGAAAAATGTTCAACATGGAAACGATTATGATGATTATGAAAAATAATCGCGATTATGTCAAATAATCACGATTAAACGATTATGTAATAATTGTGACAGCCCTAGGATTCCAGGGCAGGACAGCGACGTAACGACGTGTTTCCCTGAGCAAGACTCTGAACCCTCCCTCTCCGAGAGGGTGCTCTTAAAGGGATCCCTGGCTAATATGACAAATATGCCTTAATACATTATAATTGTCCTCTATAACTACAATGTAAAATTAAAAACACCTTAATTATTTTATTTCTTCTAGAAATAGCTAATC
>NC_137830.1:4547870-4607870 GCF_963921795.1 Nannobrachium achirus
TTAAGCTAAACATTGTTTTTCCACCTCAAGATCATTTGGAGACCCCTCTAGGGGTCCCATAGTTGAACCACTGACTTATAAGGGGAGTATGGAGACCCCTCTAGGGGTCCCATAGTTGAACCACTGACTTATAAGGGGAGTATATGAGGCTGGATCCGTCTGGAACACTGCACTAGGCTCTCGCCAGCTCTGTAGCTCTCCACACTTGAACAGTTGTGTCCTTAAATTCAATTATAATAATTAACCCCTGTATATACGGGCAATAGTTTTACATGACTTTGTGTACACAGCCAATAGTTTTACATGAACATGTTCAGGCTTTAGTACTGTACTGTCTCGTGTAGCCCAACAGAGCCCATCACAGCACAACATGGCCCACCAGAGCCCAATACAGCCTACCAGAGCCCAATAGACTCCAGCAAACCTAAGTCCAGCCCAGTCCTGCCGAGTAGGAGTATAGACCGGGGAAAGGGGGTAGTTAGATGACTCCACCAGGCCATTACTGTCCAGATCTGGCTTGAATAGGCCAGACCAGGGTAGACAGGACTGCACCAGACTCCACCAGGCTGCTCAGCCAGCTCTGTAGATCCTTGCACATGCGATTAACCACTGTGTACACGGGCAATAGTTTTAAGTTTTACATGAACCCTCAGAGGGACACTGTGGGCTTATCAAGTGGTCCATGGCCGGTTCTCAAAGTGAGGTCGGGGGGCCCACAGTGTCCCTCTGAGGGGACACGGCACAGACCGTGTACACGAAGGGCAGGAGCAAGTGTTCAAGTCCCATAGAATCTATGGGAAATGTACACAGGCGTGTACAAAGTCACCAGTAGTTTTACATGAACCCTCAGAGGGACACTGTGGGCTTATCAAGTGGTCCATGGTCGGTTCTCAAAGTGAGGTCGGGGACCCTCACAGGGACACTGTGGGCTTATCAAGTGGTCCATGGTCGGTTCTCAAAGTGAGGTCGGGGGACCCTCAGAGGGACACTGTGGGCTTATCAAGTGGTCCATGGTCAGTTCTCAAAGTGAGGTCGGGGGACCCTCAGAGGGACACTGTGGGCTTATCAAGTGGTCCATGGTCGGTTCTCAAAGTGAGGTCGAGGGACCCTCAGAGGGACACTGGGCTTATCAAGTGGGAGCACAAAGTTGGTGAGGGGGGTACTAGCTATAGTAGGATGATCAGGCTTGTCGAGGCCAAAGGGTGTACTAGAGTCTTAATAGGCACCATTAGGTTGTTCTAGGCCGTTGTCTGCCCTTTAGCTGCTCACACAATTGAGACCAAACACTGTGTACAGGAGCCTTAGTTTGTGTGTACATGACCAATAGTTTTAAATGGATATTTCTAGTCCATCGCACACCGCTGCCTTGTGCACCCTTGGTTGGTTCGTCTGTTTGGGAAGGAGGGACTTTGAGGATGTGCCTCACTTTGAGAACCGACCATGGACCACTTGATAAGCCCACAGTGTCCCTCTGAGGGTCCCCCGATCTCACTTTGAGAACCGACCATGGACCACTTGATAAGCCCACGGTGTCCCTCTGAGGGTCCCTCGACCTCACTTTGAGAACCGACCATGGACCACTTGATAAGCCCACAGTGTCCCTCTGAGGGTTCATGTAAAACTACTGGTGACTTTGTACACGCCTGTGTACATTTCCCATAGATTCTATGGGACTTGAACACTTGCTCCTGCCCTTCGTGTACATGGTCTGTGCCGTGTCCCCTCAGAGGGACACTGTGGGCCCCCCGACCTCACTTGAGAACCGGCCATGGACCACTTGATAAGCCCACAGTGTCCCTCTGAGGGTTCATGTAAAACTTAAAACTATTGCCCGTGTACACAGTGGTTAATCGCATGTGCAAGGATCTACAGAGCTGGCTGGAGCAGCCTGGTGGAGTCTGGTGCAGTCCTGTCTACCCTGGTCTGGCCTATTCAAGCCAGATCTGGACAGTAATGGCCTGGTGGAGTCATCTAACTACCCCCTTTCCCCGGTCTATACTCCTACTCGGCAGGACTACCTTAATTATTTTATTTCTTCTAGAAATAGCTAATCTTTCACTCAATAGGAGAAATGCCCGTCGCAAGTTGATGATGTCATAAATGTAATTTGTGATCTATCCCTATGGAATTTATGGCATACATGTGCAAATAAAAACAAACATAATACTTCCTATAGTTAATTATGAGCATCAAATCAATATTTCAAATGTGTTTGTGTTTTGTTTTTAGCACATGCATGCCATAAAAATGACACATGACATCATCAACTTGCGACAGGCATTTCCCCTATTGAGTGAAAGATTAGCTATTTCTAGAAGAAATAAAATAATTAAGGTGTTTTTAATTTTACATTGTAGTTATAGAGGACAATTATAATGTATTAAGGCATATTTGTCGTATTAGCTAGGGATCCTTTTAAAGGTTATAGGATGGGGGAAAAGCAGAAGAGGAATTTCACGTATGTGCATTTATACATCGTCACTGTCTGGCCAAAACCTCTTAACTCCATTTTTGAGGTTTTAGATTGTTTGGCATAAATCAGGGCTATTGAACACCCTTTACATCTGTGTGTTGGTTAAAATAATACTGAACCAATGGAAAGTAGTAAAAAAATTTTGGACAAAACTCCTAACTCCACACTTTCTGCCAAACCAGCGAACTCCACCCAATTGGCCCTCTCTTTTTTCTCATAAATATGTGCTATTGAACACCCTTTACGTCTGTGTGTTGGTTAAAATAATATTAAACCAATGAAAAGTAGTAAAAAGCCCTTCGGTCAAAACCTCCTAACTCCACTTGAGCTTGTTTTCCCCAAAATGAACATTTTGGAGTTAGGAGGTTTCAGCCTGACAGCAGAGATATACAGTACATAATACGGTGACAAAAAACAAGGAGTAGTGGGGAGTCTGGGGACTGTTCTATTCTATTCTATGAAGGGATTTCTCCAGAACAGATGTACCAAGCCAGGAGGAGAAAACTCAGAGTTTATTTAGTCAGAGCGTTTCAGGCAAAAATCGTGCACTTTATGAAAGAAGCGTGGCATTTGGCACACAGTTAGAACATGCCATATGGAACATTTTTGGCTATAGGGACATCGCAGATTCGTCTTGGGAAACTTGTGGGAGCCAAGTCAAAGTTGGGCTCTCATAGACTTTACTATAGAGTAAAATAATACAAAAGATAAATTTGCTTTAAGTAGCATGTGAGGGGTCAAACTAGGTGTTTTTCGGGATTCTGAATCCAATGCAAGCATTTGTTTTGCACGAAAAACATTCCTTTCCAAGAAACGCCACAAAACTGTGAAAAGTGATGACTCATCACTAAATCATAGTTTTATTGCCAAATTATGGGGTCAGTTTTTAGCTCAAGGAATGTTTTTTCCTGCAAAACAAATGTTTGCATTGGATTCAGAATCCCAAAAAACATCTAGTTTGACCCCACACATGCTACTTAAAGCATATTTATTTTTTGTATTATTTTACTGTATAGTATAGTAAATTCCATGCTTCTTTCATAAAGTGCACGATACCATCAAAATACTGCCCGAAACGCCTGGACTAATTGTAGTCATCATCATCTCACCATTACATGGAGTCCATGGGTCCAAAGATACAGTAGCTACAGTATGTATGTGTCGTCTTCACATGCTTATCTCATGCACATGCTTATCGTTATGTGCATTAGACAACAGTGGCTTAGTTTCTCTTGTTGCTGTTCACACTAGGGGTGGCCAAGAAGATCGATTCACTCAAATATTTTAATGCGATGAAAGTTCAGTTCAGATTTTTTATTTAATTTATTGTTTTATGTCAATGAAGTTAGGGCTGTCACAATTATTACATAATCGTCTAATCGCAATTATTTGACATAATCGCAATTCTTTTTCATAATCGTCATAATCGTGTCCATGTTGAGAAATGTTGAAATATTTTTTAAGGAAAAAGTAAAAAATAGTGGAAATAGATCGGCTATTTCCACTCTCAATGTTCATTTTTAAGTATAAAGTTGTCAAATATGTCAGTAATTTCTTTGTATATTTAGGTTATGTGTCATATCTGCCATGTGCAACTTCAAAGCCTAAAAGCCAAACAGAAATGTAATTGTCAACGACACTTAAACACAATAAATTGTAATTATTTGAGTGACAATTAATCGTAATGTAAAATGTCATCATCGTGACCGCCCTAAATGAAGTCTCACCTCTGCTGCTCCTCATGCCATCCTGTCTGTGCCCCCTCTCCCCTCCCCAGGTCAGCGCACCCCCCCTGCCCGCAGCGGGCACCGCTGCGTGGCGGACAGCAGCAACCTGTACGTGTTCGGCGGGTACAACCCGGACTACGACGAGTCGGGCGGCTCGGAGAACGAGGACTACCCGCTGTTTCAGAGAGCTGTGGCGCTACCACTTCGCCACGGGCACCTGGCAGCAGATCCGCACCGAGGGATACATGCCCACCGAGCTGGCATCCATGTCGGGTATGAAGCCAGCACAGCCAAACGTTGAACCTGCTTACTTTTCTTAGTAGCCAATTATATGCTTTAGGGCCTCCACAGACTAAAAGACTTAACTGCGTACAAAACAATTTCATCTTATTTTCATCGGATCGTATGTGCATTTACACTACACCAGGGTTCCCCGATTAGTTTTCCCCAAGGGCCGAATTATGTCTAGGGTACCAAGCTGAGGGCCACAACATTGCAGGGGGGGCGACGGCGGCGTTCCCGCTACTCCAGCGACCGTTCGGATATCGTCGTTGTCGGGTGAAAACCTTGTATGTCCAAAACCGTTCGTTTAGCATTTATCATTTTAAAAATGATTTTAACTAGTGAAAACAGCCGATCTACAAGAGTGCTTGTAGATCTGCTGTTTTCACTACTTTTGGGCGACGGCCTTGTATGATTTTGGGAAAGAGCGTACAAATTTGGATATACAAGATTTCCACCCGACAACGACGATATACTAGTGTTGTTGCTGCTTATACCACCATTATTACTGGGGTTGGTGTGGGCCAGACAGTAGCCCTTGCGGCCCGCCTATTGGGGAACGGGAGAGTGTTTTCTGCTGGTGATTCAGTCCGAGTGTATCAAAGGGTGCGTTTGTAAATGCGCCCCGTTTGTGGTTAGGGTTAGGGGTTATGGTTAGGTTTAGGCATAGTTTTACTGAGGTTAAGGTTAGGGTTAGGGTTAGGCATAGTTTTACTGAGGTTAGGATTAGGGTTAGGTTTAGCCAGGCACTAGTGAGTGCCTGGTTAAGCACACACCAGGTGCGCATTTCCGAACGCACCCTTTGATACACTCGGACTGAAACACCAGAGGAAAACACCATCCCATTGGGGAACCCTGCACTACACAATCCTCTTTCTTGAAGATTATTGGGTTGTGTGTCCCACTGTGCGAGTAGAGCCTCTCACACTACAAGACTTCTTCCCCGACACCCCTGTGGTGAAATCTGACGAGGAGGGAGGGAGGGAGGGCTGCGTCTCTGTGTTCGCCTGTGATAACGATTCATGCTCCAGAAATGCTTCTATACTTTAGCTTTTAATTTCGCTGGCGATGGATACATCTTTTCTCCTCCTCTATGTTGCTGCACCAGCCGCCTGCTTATTTGTCAAAACTCAGGAGAGATATCTTGATTAGCCGTTTCAACTGCAAGAGTTGTACCCCGCTGTGTGCTGATTTTCAAACATGTCATATATTTTCTACCGTCAGGAGGGTTGTAAAAAGCCTGTTAACATAATCGCCAGTCATTTGACACTAATCAAGAAGAACTGCGCATCATGTGCGATTTTGGGCTGTGAAATCCCACAACATTGTGCACAAACTCAGTTGGTCTGTGATTTCTTTTTTTTACAACAAGGGTTCATATTTCAGATTTTAATTCGAGAAAAGAAAAGATGAGTGTTAAAAACGTTTTCATTTACTGCTTATTTTGATTTCAGTGGGTGGGCGCATGCGTACAAGTGGCTAAATATGTCTTTTTAGACTCAATGAGCCGACCAATTCTTTATTACTATTGACAGACAGTAACACTACTAGCCTCCATAAGTCACATCTGCCCATGAAAGATTGCGGTGCATCTTGAGAATGTGCTTATTGTGTCGAAAAATACATATTTAGCCACTTGTACATATGCCCCATGCACTGACATAAAATGAAATTCATTATTATTAATGATAATACAGTGTCTCTTGTCTCCGCTCAGCTGTTTTGCACGGGAACAACCTGCTGGTCTTCGGTGGTACGGGGATTCCCTTCGGGGAGAACAACGGGAACGACGTTCACGTCTGCAACGTGAAGTACAAGCGCTGGTCGCTGCTCAACTGCCGGGGGAAGAAACCCAACAGAATCTATGGACAGGTGATGAAATAAAAACCTTTCTAGAAACCCAACAGAATCTATGGACAGGTGATGAAATAGAAACCCAACAGAATCTATGGACAGGTGATGAAATAGAAACCCAACAGAATCTATGGACAGGTGATGAAATAAAAACCTTTCTAGAAACCCAACAGAATCTATGGACAGGTGATGAAATAGAAACCCAACAGAATCTATGGACAGGTGATGAAATAAAAACCTTTCTAGAAACCCAACAGAATCTATGGACAGGTGATGAAATAAAAACCTTTCTAGAAACCCAACAGAATCTATGGACAGGTGATGAAATAAAAACCTTTCTAGAAACCCACAGAATCTATGGACAGGTGATGAAATAGAAACCCAACAGAATCTATGGACAGGTGATGAAATAAAAACCTTTCTAGAAACCCAACAGAATCTATGGACAGGTGAATAAAAAACCTTTCTAGAAACCCAACAGAATCTATGGACAGGTGATGAAGTAAAAACCTTTCTAGAAACCCAATAGAATCTATGGACAGGTGATCATATAAACTCCTTGTTATATATAGCGTTAGATCGGGGACACGGTGGTGCAGTTGGTAGTGCTGTCACCTCACAGCTAGAAGGTCCTGGGTTCGATTTCCCGCCAGGGGACGTTGTGGGCGCTGGGGGCGTGTTCTCTCCTCCATGTCATCAGTGCCCACACCCTAGGTGGGGTTGGCGATAGGGCCTTTCTGTGTGGAGTTTGCATGTTCTCCCCGCGTCCCTTTGGGTAGATACCCTCACAAAAACATGCAGTAATCCTGGTCTCTATACTGCCTCCCCTTGGCCAGCCGGGGCGCTTGATGGAGGGGAAAGGAACTGGTTGGAATAACGTGTTCCTTCCACGCGCTATACGTCCAACCGGGGAAACTCCCCCCACCACCCCCACCCCCTCACCCTCCCCCCCTGTCAGGTGAAGAGAAGCGGCTTGCTCACTCCTCATGCACTGAAGGAAGCATGAGCTCAGTTCAGGGCTCTCCCCAGGTTGGCAGAGTGAGAGCAGAGCCCAGAATTACAGCTTAGGCAATTGGCACTGGGTGAAATTAATTTTTGGGGGTCCCCAGGTGATTAACTTAACTCTTTGAGTGCCCCCTTTTTCACCACTAGAGGGCCCCAATGACCAGAGAATTCTACTTAGACAGTGCTGGTATATGCACAAGCCCTGCAGCCATGACATGCCTGAACACTTTCCTTTGTGCATGTACAGGAAGAGGATGAAGTTAGCTTGAAGTTAGCTATTGGCTACCAAGCATTTTAGAAGATCTATTTTCTGCAATTTAGCCACGATTAAACCTTGCACACCTCATGCATGGGAAAAAAACAGAGAAGAATGAGCTCTAAAAAATCCAATGCAATCCTGGATTGCATTGGAGTGGATTTGTGCAGTTTGTTCACAGCTTTCAAACAAAAAAAATCCGATTGGAAATCCGTTCAGGCATTCTTGAGATAATAGCCATTATGTTTTACATGTTATGTAAACAAAAATGGCTGCCCTGTATGTTAGATGGGGTTGTATGGGGTGGAACATGCAAAATCGCGATTGAAATCATGTTCACCAGATTTGATGGGGGTCCAAAAAAAAATTCAAAAAATTTTTTTTCATTTTTTTTTTTTCATTTTTTTTTTTAAAGCCGAACTAGTTCGGGATCGGCACTCTGCGATACGATAATAAAGCCGAACTAGTTCGGGATTGGCACTCAATGAGTTAATGTGCAACATTGTTTTCTCACTCAACAGTAAACACAATACCATAAAGTTTAAGTGTATAGAGGGTATCTGCACATTTATAAAGTGACAATTTAAGGACTTTTTATTACCTCTAAAATGACAAATTAAACATTGGTCAAATTGTCCAATATTTGAGGCAGCAATTGTGAAAATAGCAGATCTACATGCTCACAACGCCTATTTTCACAATAGAACCGTGTTATACAAAATGCCTCAACTCTTAGTGCTTGTCAGGGTGGGGGGGTCCCCAGTTAGGATATGGTTATTTGGGGGGTCGCAGCCTGAAAAGGTTGAGAACAGGGTTCCCACGGTCATGCAATTCCTGGAAATATTTTGAAATTAGAAAAATATTTTTCCAGTACTGGAAAAGTTTTGGAATTTATCAAGGGTCCTGGAAAAACATAACTATGCATTGTCTTTCGTTATTGATTTTGTTAATACCTCTGAAATGACAACTTAAACATGGGCCAAATTGTCAAATATTAGAGGCAGAAATTGTGAAAATAGCAGATCTACATGCACACAACGCCTCGCAACGCGAGGCGTTGTGAGCATGTAGATCTGCTATTTTCACAATAAAACCGTGTCATACAAAATTCCTCAACTCTCTTCAAATATGATTATTTCGGGGGTCACGGCCTGAAAAGGTGACCACTGGCATACACCACCTGTCTTTGGGCATTGTGCATCGATTCGTAGTAAGCCACTCGCTATTGAGCTGATTTATTGTTATATAGTCCTGGAAATCGGATTAAATATTCTGGAAGTGTTTTGAAGGTTTTTGGAAATGAATTGGTAAAGATGTGTGGGAACCCTGTGAGAACCCTAACCCTAACCCTTAGATGAACAGCTGATGACCAAAATAACGCCCCTCCTCTCCCCACCAGGCCATGGCCATCATCAACGGCTTCCTCTACGTATTTGGAGGGACCACCGGCTACATCTACAGCACAGACCTCCACAGACTGGACCTCACCTCCAGGGAGTGGACCCACCTGAAGCCCAACAACCCCCCGCACGACCTGCCTGAAGAACGGTACGGTAAACCAGTGTTTCTCAGCCACTGTGCCTGGGGACCTTTGGTGTGCCCCTGAGAAGGGTCAAGTGTGCCCCTTGAAACTGCTTGAAAGCCAGTATTGTATTTATCATTTTAAAAATGATTTAAACTAGTGAAAACAGCCGATCTACAAGCACACAACGCCTCGCGGTGCGAGGCGTTGTTATTATGTTGGTGTGCCCATGGATTCTTGGGACATGAAAAGTGTGCCCTTGCAGAAAAAAAGGTTGAGAAACACTGCGTTAAACCCTAACCCTAACCTACAGCAAGGGACCCCCCCCCCCGCCCCCCCATCCAAATTTGTCTTTTGAAAATAGTAGATCTACAAGCTCGTAAAAGTATAAGACTATGACCTATTTTGACATATTATTTGTTTAGATTATTGACATTTGTCAGTCATGTATTTGTATATTTGTTATTTCTCATATCTGCCTCGTATAAGCCTAAAAGACAAATAAATAATGTTCCTATGTTCAGTGGAAAAACTTTTATTTAATCACACAATTATTTGTGTGATTAACAAAATGTCAAAAAGTAAAATGTCACGGTGGTGACAAGCCCTACCAGGAAGTGACATCATGCTTTGTGTTCAACAGGTACAGGCACGAGATCGCACATGACGGACAGAGGATCTACATCCTGGGAGGAGGGACGTCCTGGACGTCATATCCTCTGGATAAGGTACTGATCAGCCACACATTTAGCTTATTAATATAAATTAAATGAGTTCTATTGTTGATTTCTACATGGTTCTTCATTATGCTGATTTAAGGTCGCAGTTTACCATGAGAAATGTCACAGCTTTTCTCCATGTGTGTACACATTTTTACAGTCTATGGGTTGGTTCCCTTGACACATAACTGTGACATCACCTAGCAAAAGTCCCCAGAATCCCTTTTATGCCCATATATGAAGATCCCTAATGTGATGGATATATCACTGGCCAGATGGCCAAGACAGTGTGGCTGGTTCAGTTAGGGATCTCCATGTATGGGCATAAAAGGGATGTACCATATATACAGTACATGGATCTCCATATATGGGTAACTGGTCCGAGATACATCACTGGCCAGATGGCCAAGAATTGGCGCGATGTCGCCCTGAGGCGTCTTACTGGTATAAATTAAATTAGTTCTACTTTTAATTTCTACATTTTGCATTTAACTGTTAATTAAATAAGCATCTTTTGGATTGTTTATTCGTCATGCTCCCAGTCAATGTTGTTTTTGACAGAAAATTTTGATTTAGTTTTAGTCATAGTCCTTTGGACAAAATGTCATTTAATTTTAGTCATAACTTAGTCACCTGAAAAGATTTAGTTATAGTCTAATTTTAGTCGACTAAATCTACAGTTGATTTAGTCAAACATTTAGCCAAAAAATTGGCAGGCCTTGAAGGCAGCATAATGACAGATTTTTTCACATGGTTGCGTGCTGAAAATAGCTGATCTACAAGCTCACAACGCGTCGTGCACACCTGAGAGCAACCAAACATAACATGACTCTGTTCTTCACTAGTCCCTCCCTAACGTTTTAGTCTAGTTTTTATTTTGTTGACTAAATTGTCAATATATTTAGTCTTAGTTTTAGTCATCACCGCTTAGTTTTCAGTGAAAAAAAAACGCAGTCGACAAACATTTTTCGTCATAGTTTTAGTCAACGAAATCAACACTGTGGGAATGAAAAGGAAAAAGAAACGAGGCCTTCCTCCCAGTGTGCTTGGACCTTCTCGTTGTGCCAGGTGAGTGAGACGTACACATGTGAGTGTCTCTGAACAAACACATCTATTTGTCTTTTTTCCAGATCCACGCTTACAATTTGGAGACAAATTCCTGGGAGGAGATTTCTACTAAACCTCACGATAAAATAGGTGAGTATTTATTGTTCTCTCCCTGTGTGAGAAGATGGTAGACCTGTCACAATTATTAGATTATCGTCTAATCACAATTATTTGAGATAATATCAATTATTTTGGCATAATTGTCATAAACAAAATGTTCACATAAAAGAATACCAGAAATTACATACTTACAACGGGTAATTTGGCCATCACCTTGTAGATCGGCTATTTCCACTCTTTATATATATATATATATATATATATATATATATATATATATATATATATATATATATATAGAATTATAAAATGAATACATGTCTGTAATTTCTTTGTGTATTTCACTTATTTGTCACATCTGCCCTTTTATCACGAAGCCTTAAAGGAGTAGTTCACCCCCAAAATGACTCTTTTTCTATAGATTACTCACTCCATGGAGACTTGAGTAAGATAATAGTTTTAGTTTTTTGTCGCATTCCTAGAACAAAAATGTTATTACAATAAATGTAACCCCATTGATTCCGGATGGGGACCCGAATGCATTTGGGTCCCCATCCGGAATTAAATTTACTATAATCAAATTTTTGTCTTACGAATGCGACAAATACAAAAAAATATTATTGAACTCAAAGTCTCCATGGCATGAGTATTCAATAGAAAAAGAGTCATTTTGGGGGTGAACTACTCCTTTAACACATCGGACGCCCACGTGGTTTTGATGTCTTAATTTGCTGGTGCCAATGGCAACGCGTCATTTTACCTACCGGCGAGAGTACTGGCGAGAAAAGTAATCCGAGTAAATGTAATCCGAGTATGTCCTGTTTATTTCGCGAAAATCTTTTCTTTCAGTCAGGACCGTTTTTATCATTTCTAAGCCACAGTGTTTGTGTTACAGCATGTAGAAGAGGCTGCCGTTTTGAGAAAAAAATGAAAAAAGGAAGAGAATCCGGAGAAAACAGCATTTTTGTGCAGCCGCTAAACAGGAAGTCAACGAGACACACAGCACGTGCGGGTGACGTAATTGCGCGCTGCATGTTGGGAAATGGAGTTTGTTTCATCACCGCGGTAGCCACGTGCAGTAGCTACAGTATAGTTTACTCTTACTGTACAACGCGTCAAACGCGTCGTGGGCCTCCAGCGACATCAAAGAAATTGACTTGTAGACACCACGTGGGCATCCGATGTGTTAACACATCGGATGCCCACGTGAAGAAATGACATTTGTATTCATAATGTTCCCATGTTCAATGCCAAAAACACCATTAAATCGTTAATCGCAATTATTAGTTCCGTTGACAGTTGATGGTCAACTTTAGAGTTGTAATGTTGACAACCTTGGAAGAGGGCTCTAAACATGTGTGTGTGTTTGTAGGGTACCCTGCTCCCCGAAGATGTCATAGCTGTGTGCAAATACGAAACGGTGAGAAGTTTTTTTTTTATACTTTATTAAGTCAGTCAACATGTAACATCCTTGAAATAATAATTTCATTGTCATTGTTCATGTTTTTTTTTTTTTCTTTTTTTTTACACGTGTAAAAACCCATCACCTACATAACAAAATGAACTACTATACAGAGACCAAGTAAATAAATAAAAGGAAACTGGGTACACGCTCCTATTCATTTCACAGTTCATGTTCACATACAGACCCATACGTTTACACAGAAAAGAAAACAAAATAATTATGAAAAAAAGGGGTCTGGCTTTGATATGTAGTTTTCGTCATGTCATAAAAAATGAAAATACATGAAATAAAATAAAGAGGCTTTTTTGTTTGATGTTTGTGTCTGAAATACTTTTGGTTTGAACAGAACAAAAGTGAGAGTTAAGTGGGCATGTTATCCTTGTTTAAAAGATAAGAGGCCCACCTTTTTTCAAATACATTTTCCTTACCATTAATTGTATATGTCACCTTCTCCATTTTTTCCAACCATTTATCTACCCTGGGAGATTCCAAACTTTTCCAACCCCTTGATATTTGTTTGAGTGCTGTAATTCTCAAAATCCAAAAGAGATATAGATCTGAAACGGTGAGAAATTGTACCAAACCCTGTCTCTTTCTGTTCTCGGTTTAAACAGAGAGAGGTTGCACCAAACCGTCTCTGTTGTACCAAACCCTGTCTCTTTCTTCCCTGTTCCCTGTTTTATTAACTTACTCACTGTGTCGGTTAAAAATCGTCTTTTCCGCTTCACTGCCAACGTTATCGTTCCTTTACGCAGTGCGAGTGTGTATACACGGATTGTGTATCACGCATGTGCACGGCATTCGCTGTTGCAAACTAAATTAAAAGAAACAGAGCCGCCTCGGAGTGAAATCTTAAAGGAGTAGTTCACCCCCAAAATGACTTTTTTTCTATTGATTACTCATGCCATGGAGAGTAGAGTTCAATAATATTTTTAGTTTTTTGTCACATTCCTAAGACAAAAATTTGATTCGAGTAAATTTACCCCCATTGATTCCGGATGGGGACCCGTTTCGAAACGGGTCCCCATCCGGAACGAATGGGGGTAAATTTATTGTTATCACATTTTTGTCTTAGGAATGTGACAAAAAACTAAAAATATTATTGAACTCTACTCTCCATGGCATGAGTAATCAATAGAAAACATATCATTTTGGGGGTGAATTACTCCTTTAACCGCATCGCAGCGATCAAAGATGCGATTGTTTCAGAGTTAATCGAATTAATTAAATGGTCGTCAAACTCGTCACAGGCGTGTTGGACAAGCTTCCAAAACTCGTCAAACATGTCATAAAAATTATGACAGCGGGGGAGTTAAAGTGACTGTGATGTACCTATTCCCTGTTTTATTAAGATGTGCATTACAGATGAGGTTACCTTATATGTGCAACTTATAACTCTGTGTGTGTGTGTGTGTGTGTGTGTGTGTGTGTGTGTGTGTGTGTATAGATGTGTTTATATGTGGAGGTTACAACGGGGAGCTGATATTATCAGATCTGTGGAAGATGAACCTCCATACCTTCCAGTGGAGTAAACTCCCAGCGCTGATGCCTGAGCCCGCCTACTTCCACTGTGCTGCTGTCACTCCTGTGAGTCACTGAATGTAACCATTTACAACCTAGGCATTTAGCTTACAATAAGCAGGGTAATAAGCAAGATAATGCACCAGTAAGACTCCCTAAATGGGAGATAAGCGACCGTCAGGTCGCAGCGTGATTTTAGGCCAAAATGTGTAGGAGCAGTGTCCAAAAATGTGTTTAAAAAATCGGCCTGATGGTGGCGCTATATGGGACAGATCCATGGTGATGAGATGACTGTAGAGATACTGTGTACCGATTTGCGTGATTTTAGGGCAAAATGTGTAGGAGCAGTGTCCAAAAATGTGTTTGAAAAAATCTGCCTGATGGTGGCGCTATATGGGACAGATCCATGGTGATGAAATGAGTGTAGACAAAGTGTGTACTGATTTGCGTGATTTTAGGACAAAATCTGTAGGAGCAGTGTCCAATAATGTGTTTGAAAAAATCTGCCTGATGGTGGCGCTATATGGGACAGATCCATGTTGAAGACATTAGTGTAGAGCAAGTGTGTACCGATTTGTGTGATTTTAGGTCAAAATTTGTAGGAGCAGTGTCCAAAAATGTGTTTTGCAAGAATCGGCCTCATGGTGGCGCTAGAAGAGGGTCATGTGAGAATTGATGGGAGTAGTGGGGCGGTTAACCAAACCAATTGTGCATTATATGACAGAAGCATGAAACTTTCTACAGTGTTTCTATATACTATGAAGTTTGTTTTCAGACGTGGAAGCACTTCTGAATTGACCTCTGTGGCCCCCGAAATCCAAGATGTCTGTCCAAAAAAGTGTTTTTTCCTTTATAACTCCAAATGCATTGATTTTAAGACCCATAAATGTATTGAAGTTGAATATAAAATCAGGCATTGTGGACATTTTGGTACCAGGTACGTGTCTGTATCCATTTCAGTTCTTGAGATACAGCATATAGGTACACCTGAGTCTGTAAAAGTACCTATATGTTGTATCTCAAAAACTGTAATAGATACAGACACATACTTGGTACCAAAATATCCGCAATGCCCAACTTTATATTCAACTATAATATGTTTATGGGTCTTAAAACCAATGCTTTTGGAGTTATAAAGGAAAAAACACTTTTTTGGACGGACATCTTGGATTTCGGGGGCCGCCATCTTTGATTTTCACGTGGCTCGGCTTCTTAAATCAAAGAGTGGCCTCCAAAGATGATGTGTACCAATTTTCACGCTTGTATCACCGAGTGAACGATTGCTCTTATTATTTCCTGTACTATGAGGCAAGACTCCTGATCAAGATCTAATTCTTCATTGTCAGTTGCTTCATTGTCAAATTAGTTTTTGTACCAAGCTGCACAGGCACATTCATATGCTTCATCCATATGCTTCACTTAAAGCCTTAAAGCTTCACGTAAAGCCCTCTTTTATGACAGAGACAATGCCCTATACTGCACTGGTTTACACTTGCCTGTAAGTGGAAACCAGTGCACAAACTGTTCCAAGCATCTGGCCTGAAGAGGTTCTTAACTCATTGAGTGCCAATCCCGAACTAGTTCGGCTTTATTAGCGTATCGCAGTGTGCCGATCCCGAACAAGTTCGGCTTTTAAAAAAAAAAAAAAAAAAAAAATTTTGGAAAAAAATTTTTTTGAATTTTTTTTTTTTTTTTTTGGACCCCATCAAATCTGGTGAACATGATTTCAATCGCGATTTTGCATGTTCCACCCCCATACAACCCCATCTAACATACAGGGCAGCCATGTTTGTTTACATAACATGTAAAACATAATGGCGATTATCTCAAGAATGCCTGAACGGATTTCCAATCTGATTTTTTTGTTTGAAAGCTGTGAACAAACTGCACAAATCCACTCCAATGCAATCCAGGATTGCATTGGATTTTTTAGAGCTCATTCTTCTCTGTTTTTTCCCATGCATGAGGTGTGCAAGGTTTAATCATGGCTAAGTTGACGAAAATAAGGCTTCTAAAATGCTTGGTAGCCAATAGCTAACTTCAAGCTAACTTCATCCTCTTCCTGTACATGCACAAAGGAAAGTGTTCAGGCAAGTCATGGCTGCAGGGCTTCTGCATATACCTGCATATACCAGCATATCTCTATGGGATTTTCTCTGGTCACTGGGCGCCCTCTAGTGGTGAAAGGGGTGGCACTCAAAGAGTTAAGTTTAAAGCTGGGGGACCAACCTGCCTTCTACCATGTGCCAGCCACAATTCATTGGTGAGGGCTTTGGATACCCTTGTTGATAGTGGGTCCTCATGATGTGCAGAGTCAGGGCATCACTTGTTGGCGGCATTGTATCAATATTGGCTTTCAGTTTTCAAAACAGGCCACAGAAACGGCATGAATTGATTTTCTGTTGAGTTGGGGTCATAGAGTGTGCATACAAACTGCCAATGAGATAGTAGCGGTACTTGGTACTTCATCCTCACCAAAGTTATGGAGAAGTTGAGGGCCTTCAACAATTTCCAGGCTCTCTTTTTTCCTATAGTGAACTGGCAGTGAGAGCACTCTGCACTGTAGAGGTTTGAGGATGTTTTTGGAGAGGCTGTCGTGGAAGTCTTTATTCTTTGTGACCAGTTGGTTCCCAACAAATTAAGTGATAATTTTCTTGCCAGACTGCAGCATTTCCAAGGTCCTTCAGTGTATCTTCTGAATCAACATCACCAGTAGTCAGATACACTAGATCATAAACATTATCCTATTGGAAGATGTCATATCTTTTGATTCTTGGTGTCTTCATCATCATGTGTCAGTCCAAAACATGATCTGGTATCCTCTGCCAATGTTGCACAAACACCTTCATTGTAGGTGATGGACCAACGGTTTATAACTGTCTCATGTCTGTGATCAGAAATAATATTCACCATTACTCTTGCCAGCATCAACTGATATTAGCTTTGCTACCTGCATTTTCATTACATTACCACATTAGCAGTACATTTACATAATGCAACTTTGCTCAACATTATTGCAGCAGTACTGATTTGTGAGAATACAACCAGGATGTGTTATCTTAGGTCAAGTCAATATCAGCTTTGGCCCCCTGACAACCAGATATGACTGCACACACAGAATCAGCCATATCCTCCATCACACCCAAAGACAATTATATTCATTATCACTTTTGCCAGCATCAACTTATATTTTCTTTGCTACTTGCATTTTCATTTCACTACCACATTAGCAGTAATACGTTTGGAAATTCACTCAACATTATAGCAGCAAAATCTGATTTTACCACTTTTAAGTATGCAGTGAGGACCCACTATCAACAAGCGTATCCAAAGACCTCACCAATGAATTGTGGCTGACACATGGTAGAAGGCAGGTTGGTCCCCCAGCTTTAAACTTAAGAACCTCTTCAGACCAGATGCTTGGAACAGTTTGTGCACTGGTTTCCACTTACAGGCAAGTGTAAACCAGTGCAGTATAGGGCATTGTCTCTGTCATAAAAGATGGCTTTACTGAAGTGGAGCATATGAATGTGCCTGTGCAGCTTGGTACAAAAACTAATTTGACAATGAAGAAACTGACAATGAAGAATTAGATCTTGATCAGGAGTCTTGCCTCATAGTACAGGAAATAATAAGAGCAATCATTCAATCGGTGATACAAGCTTGAAAATTGGTACACATCATCTTTGGAGGCCACTCTTTGATTTAAGAAGGCAAGCCACGTGAAAATCAAAGATGGCGGCCCCCGAAATCCAAGATGTCCGTCCAAAAAAGTGTTTTTTCCTTTATAACTCCAAAAGCATTGGTTTTAAGACCCATAAACATATTATAGTTGAATATAAAGTTGGGCATTGCGGATATTTTGGTACCAAGTACGTGTCTGTATCTGTTACAGTTTTTGAGATACAACATATAGGTACGTTTACAGACTCAGGTGTACCTATATGCTGTATCTCAAGAACTGAAATGGATACAGACACGTACCTGGTACCAAAATGTCCGCGATGCCTGATTTTATATTCAACTTCAATACATTTATGGGTCTTAAAATCAATGCATTTGGACACTTTTTTGGACGGACATCTTGGATTTCGGGGGCCGCAGAGGTCAATTCAGAAGTGCTTCCACGTCTGAAAACAAACTTCATAGTATATAGAAACACTGTAGAAAGTGTCATGCTTCTGTCATAAAATGCACAATACCTTCCATATAATGAGCTTAACAGCCCCACTAGAGGTTGTGGTTTGGCAGGCAAGTAATGTGTGTGTAAAATTTGGCTTGGATCGGGGCAACGGTTGCGGAGATATGAGCAGGGCAAAAGTGTGACGTGTGACAGACTGACAGGTTGACAGGTTTTAATAGTAACTGCGACTTGACGGTCGCAATCAATACATCGACAACAAATGCATAGGAATATCAATCTAGAAAACAATAACATACTGTAGGTCAGGGGTGGGCAACTTTGATGATGGTGAGGGCCACTATATTTCCTCCTTCACTCCAGAGGGCCACATTGCATATTGCCAAGTCCAAGAAGCAAAAATAGCAGATCTACAAGCTCAAAACGCATGGCAGCGCGAAAGATTATGGTGCATCTTGGGAATGGGCTTATTGTGTCTAAAAAGACACATTTAGACACTTTTTTTAGTACGCATGCCTCCAACCACTGAAATCAAACTCACTAAAACAACAGAAAGCTGTAAATGAAAAGATTTTAACACATCTTTTCTCTAATTACAATCTAAAATATGAACCCTTAAACTAAGTTGTCCTTTAACTCTCTCTCTCTCCACATGCAGGCGGGCTGCATGTTCATCCATGGTGGTGTGGTGAACATCCATGAGAACAAGAGGACCGGCTCGCTGTTCAAGATCTGGCTGGCGGTCCCCAGCCTGCTGGAGCTGTGCTGGGAGAAGCTGCTCCGCGCCTTCCCCCAGCTGGCCTCCCTGCCGCCCATGCAGCTGCAGGACCTGGGCCTCACCGCCGAGCTCATCGAGAGGCTCAAGTAACACCCGGGCCTCACCGCGGAGCTCATCGAGAGGGCCCAAATAACAACTGGGCCTCACCGCGGAGCTCATCCAGAGGCTCAAATAGCACCTGGGCCTCACCACGGAGCTCATCCGGAGGCCTCAATAACACCTGGGCCTCACCGCTGAGTTCACGGAGAGGCCCAAATAACACCCGGGCCTCACCGCGGAGCTCATGGAGAGGCCCAAATAACACCCGGGCCTCACCGCGGAGCTCATGGAGAGGCTGAAATAACACCCGGGCCTCACCGCAGAGCTCATCGAGAGGCTCAAATAAGAGACAAAATGGATCTCTCTGGAGTCCACCCCTGTTTAGTTAGGGAAAGTCAGACAAATCTTTGACCAATGTGGGAACTAAATGCTTACCAATAGCTTTCTGCACAAAATGTCTGCTATCACCTCTGAATGTGATCCAACCCAACTACCTTGGGAAACTTTGTGGGAGCCAATCAAAGTTGGTTTAGTAAGGAGTCACAGTTTTGTGGGGGCCGTTTTCAGCCCAAGGAATGTTTTTTCGAGCTAAAAAGAAAAATGCTTGCAATGGATTCAGAATCATGAAAAAAAAAGAGAAAACAAATTGTTTGACCCCTCACACGCACTCCTTGTAGGCAGCGAATCAGCTGGGTTGGGCTGAAATACTGAGTTTCCCCTTGGGAGGAAGTAGGTAACTATTACTGAATTATTTTCCTGTATAGTAAAGTCAATGGGACCCCAACTTGGATTGGCTCCCACAAAGTTTCCCAAGGGAGTTGGGTTGGAACACATTCAGAGGTGATAGTAGACACATTTATGAACACATTTGTGGAGAAAGCTATTGGTAAGTGTTTAGCTCCCACATTGGTCAAAGATACTTTCCCTAGCTAGTTGGAACTCTTCCCAAGCACTCTGCTGAAAGGCTCGCCTGTTGTTCTTAGGGGGAACCGTTCGCTCACATGTTTTTTTGTGCGACGTGTCGGATACTCTGGGGGAGGAGAAGGGGCGGACACGGCCGTTTGAGTTAGTTTCTCGTCAGAGTCAACGTGGTTTTCCGGCGTGCGACGCGTAGGTTTGTCACAATTATCACATAATCGTCTAATCGCAATTATGTCGAATAATCGTCAAAATCGTTTCCATGTTGAGAAATATTCGTATAGATTCAAAAAATAGTGGAAATACCAGATCTACTAGCTCACAACGTGTCGCGATGCGACACGTCGTGAGGTTGTAGATCGGCTATTTCCACTATCAATGTTCTTTTTTAAGTTGTCAAATATGTCAGTAATTTCTTTGTATATTTAGGTTATGTGTCATATCTGCCATGTGCAACTTCAAAGCCTACAAGCCAAACAAATGTCAACAGCAAAAAACACAATTAAATCGTCGATCGCAGTTATTTGAGTGAAGATCCTCTCTCTCTCTTAACTCATCTACCTTCTAAAAGCCCGTTCTGCCGGCAATTTTCCCCTTTTTCTCTCCTTTTTCGAGTAACCACAGAGTATTTATCTCCGGTACAATCGTTGGTAAAAGACTCTCCTGTGGGAAATTAAAGTACACGGCCGCGTCCCCCCTTTTTCCTCAAGCGCATCGGACGCGTAGTCGCACGCAAACGTGTGAGCGGACCCTTAGACGGATGGACGGACGGACGGACGGATGCAGGGGTGTCGCACCAAATTCTGGGCCCTGGGTACAACTTATTCACTGCGGGCCCCACCATGAATGTTCTTCATAGGGGGAGGAGGTTTAACACATTTAAACTGGGAACGCATTATTGCACGTTCTTTTGTGCTTTAACTGTTGAAAAATAGCACATACTGTATACGAGCTGCCGCGCTTGCGAGCTTGTATATTTCTTTGTCTTTGAATATTTCAAATCCTTCTAAGGTTCTTTGAAAAATCTATGCTTCCCACCTCAAAATATTTAGTTCCAGGGACCCCCCAGAAGCAACATTTGAGTCACAAATGTTTGCTTAAAAATTATATATATTCAAAGATTTGCACACATTTTCACGACTTTTCAAAAATAGCAGATCTACAAGCTCGCAGTGCGGCACCGAGTGCCGCGCTGCGAGCTTGTATATCTGCTATTTTTTCAATAGCTAAATAATTAGGGCCCCTCCACCTTGGGCCCTGGTAACTCAGTCCCACTTCCCCCCCCCCCCTTGTGACACCCCTGAATGTATGGATGGATGGATGGTAGGTGTGTGCGAGGAGGTGACAGAACTGCACAGTCAGAGCACAGGATCTGTTAAACGGAGAACATTTTGGGGGCGATTTTGGAGAAGTCCTCTCCTCTTCGCTCCCGTGTCTAAAGCAAGCGCAGCCCCGCCTTAAAAACCAAAAAAAACAAACAAACTATGGGATGCCTTTTTGTTTTTCGTTTGCACTTCGTGAAATGATCAAGAAAAAACTACAAAGTGGAATGTTTTATGGATTTTAAGTCGAGCCACTCTGCCCCCCCCCTCCCCCTCCCCGAATAATGAAATAAATGTATATATATATATAAATATAAAAAAAGAAAACTTCCAAAATCCTGGAAATGTTTAGTTTGACGGTGTCATATTCGTGAAGACGGAAGACTTTAATCGAGCCTTATTTACCACTTTAAGAAGACGAGCGGCTGCATGTTTTATTTATTGAAGGAACTCCAGCGGTTTCTTTGTTTCTCTTTGTCTCTGTCATCGGATTGTTTGCACACACACACACACACACACACTTGAAAAATTGGGAGAAATGTAATTTTTTTATTTTTTTGGTTTGTTTTTGTTTTAAGGCCTGTCCACTCTCTCCGAAACGGAAACCTTTTGTCGGAGAGTTCCGACTTTACGACGTGCTGCTTTCCGAACTCTTAATTCGGGTGTAATGCTTTTCAGAAGTTCCTTAGTGGCGTCATTTTGTAGTCGAACCGAACATTGACGACGAAAGGTTTGGTTTCGAAGAGAGAGTCGGGACAGGCCTTTGTTGTTAAAGCAGGGGTTTAAAATTCAAAGGCTCAGTTAGTCAGTTAATTCTATTTTCTTTTTCATAAGTATGTCTGAAAAAAGTGGAAGGCAGCGACTTGGCTGTCAACACCATGTGTACGACGTTGGTTTGAAAAAAGTGTGTACGACGTTGGTTTGAAAAGTAATCGGGTTAGTTTTGGTGTGTCCATGAACTGGGCGCTATAGTTTGACTTTTTGTTTTCCCACCATGCCATGCAAAACTATGAATCTGATTGTCTGTCAGGTCAGGGGTCTTCAACAGGGGGTCCGGGACCCATAGGGGGGTCCTCAGAGTTACTACAGGGGAGGGCTGCCAAGTCTTTGTGGGAAAGGATAATTCTTTTAGATTTACAGCTTGAAACCTCTTACCCCTTTTCTGAGGAGCCAAAAATAGCAGATCTACAAGCTCTCAACGGCGTTGAGAGCTTGTAGATCGGCTATTTTCAGCAAATAGGTTTGGTGTAGAGGTAAAAAAAAGAGCAGACCAAGTACAGTGACAGGTCATGTTTACGTCTGAAAAGACACATTAACACGAATCCAACATAGACTGATGACAGTGCTGTCAAACAAGTCTGAATCTATCTATGAAATCGATGAAAATCTGCATCACAAATTTACACAATATGTACTGAGAGGGGGTCCCTGCTTCATCTCCCTCTCACCTAAGGGGTCCTTGGCCTGAAAACGTTGAAGACTGGTCGTCGTCACATCCTGCGTCTAGACGCGATGGCCTTTGACACGATCTAAACGTCTCAGTAGAAGGGGAGAGTGTTTTTTGCAGGTCTTTCAGTCCGAGTGTATCAAACAAGCAACTGGGTTAAGGCAGCGGAAAGTCGGGGGGACGGAGATACACCTAAACCTAACAACAGTAAAAACCTAACCTCAGTAAAACTAACGCTGGTGAATGTTAAACTGGTTGGATATTCGGACTAAAAGACCTGCAAAAAACACTCCCACAACAGAAGAGCAGTGAGACAAAATACAACCAGCCCAGTTGTATACGTGATATTGTATTAAACATATTACTCTACCATACAGATTGGATAAAGTGTCATAGTGCTGCTTTAATTTAACTCTAAAAGAAGTAGTTCACCCCCAAAATGACTTTTTCTTTATCGATTACTCACCCCATGGAGATCTGAGTTCATGGATAATTTGATGTTTTTGTCGCTTTCCTAAGACAATAATTTGATGACCAAAGTGGTTGCCTATGGGTTCCCATCCGGAATCAATGGGGATGAATTTACTATAATCAAATGTATGTCTTAGGAATGCAACAGATACAAAAAAATATTATTGAACTCAAGTCTCCATGGCGTGAATAATCAATAGAAAGAAAAGGTAATTTTGGGGGTGAACAACTACTTATGAGTTGAATGAATATATACAGGATTCTACTAGAGCAGTGGTTCTCAAAGTGGATTCCAGTGACTTTGTGGGTTCCTTTATGGGGGTCTAAATTGACCCATACAAGTCTGTAACTCTGACAGTGTAAATGGAACCAAATGGACCCTCTCGGGTCCATTTGGTTCCATTTGTACACTGTCAGAGTTAAGGGGAGACCGTGACATTCCGTGAAAGTCTGTACTAGAATGTGGTTCTCATTCAGTAATGCCATCACTTCTCATCTGTACACCCAGCCATCAACCACTGTGAACATGGTGCTCCGTACAATTTACTTTAAACAATGCTTTTATTCAAATAAAATGTATTATAATTATGTTCAAACTGTTTCACTCTCCCTCTCTGTTGAGCCTATGGTTTTTATCTTAACAGCCATCAATGCTGGGTGTGTGTTTGTGTAGTCGATAGTGTTCTGATATTACTTGCAGTGCCTTTACCCAGCTATCATTGTGATGTCATAAGGTGGTGGTTCTCAACCTGTGGGTTGCGACCCTCATGGGGGTCCCCAAATTATTTTGGGGGGTCCCCAGATGATTAGCTTAATGTGAAACACTGTTTTCTCACTCAACAGTAAACAAACCAACATATAGTTAGTTATATAGGGTGCACATTTCTGAAGTCACAATTTCAGGACCATTATAATACCTCTAAAACCAGTAAGACTCCCTAATCGGGAGATAAGCGACCGTTGGTCGCTTATCTCCACAAATATCACAACCTCCACCTCTCACGTCATACGGGTAGCCATAGTTACACCTGGAATGTTGAATCTCCATATATGGAGATAACCTACGCATCACACAAAGTCTGACCTCACCAGCCCATACTTGGGCATGGACGACTTATATCTCCATATACGGAGATGGCCATATATGGAGATACGATGACATCACAGAGTCCACAGCTGATGATGTGGCGTGATGTCATACAATACACAAACAAGCCCTATATAAAGGGGCAATTCTCACCAGGGAAGAGAGCATTGCCTGGAATGTTGAATCTCCATATATGGAGATAACCTACGCATCACACAAAGTCTGACCTCACCAGCCCATACTTGGGCATGGACGACTTATATCTCCATATACGGAGATGGCCATATATGGAGATACGATGACATCACAGAGTCCACAGCTGATGATGTGGCGTGATGTCATACAATAAACAAACAAGCCCTATATACTGATGCGATACGATGACATCACAGAGTCCACTGCTGATGATGTGGCGTGATGTCATTGCGACCGTAAGGTCGCAGTTTAGTTGCGACCTTAGTTGCGACCGTAAGGTCGCAGTTTAGTATGAAAACCTCCACCGGCCGTCCGTCGGTCACACGTGCGGTCGACCGCACGTCACACGTGCGGTCGACGTGTGATGAGGTCACGATGAGTCATCTATGCCCAAATATAGATTTCTAGGTCAGATGGCCCATAGAGTTTGTGATGTCAAACCTAGCAACCCAATATAAACAAACCTGATGTCAGACCTGAAGTATCCTTTTATACCCATATATGGAGATACAGAGATCTCCATATATGGGCATATTAGAAAGCCCATATATGGGCATATACGGATGACATCAGGGATATCCATATATGGGCATAAAAGGGACAAGGGCTTACAGTTAAGAGATCTCCATATATGGGCATATCAGAAAGCCCATATATGTTCATATACTGATGACATCAGGAATATCCATATATGGGCATAAAAGGGACAAGGACTTACAGTTAAGAGATCTCCATATATGGGCATAAAGGGACAAGGACTTCTTCTTCTTTCGTGTATCATCGTCCTTGATGATTGGTTGACAACATTGTATTTCACAAGATTTCTTGTTACTTAGGGGAGGCCATGGGGCTGGCTGTTGTCTTCCCCCCTTGCTGACGTCGGCTTAGGCAGGGTTTGAACCACTCACCTTCCGCACGAAGGGCATATGCACTAACCACTACACCAACGTTGCGCCCCGAAGGACAAGGACTGTTACAGTAGATATAGAGATGTCCATATATGGGCATAAATGAACAAGGACTGACAAACACTGAGATCTCCATATAACCTATGGGAATATAAGGGACGAGGACTGTCAGCTTGTAGACCTATTTTCTAAATATTGTTGTACATTAAAAACTTGAAATGGGTCGTTCTGCATAGTACTTGGGATTTGTTGATGTAAATGTTCACATAGAGTGTAATAATTGGTAAAACAAACTTTTGGCCTATTTGTGGAGATAAGCGACCAACGGTCGCTTATCTCCCGATTAGGGAGTCTTACTGGTATGAAAACCTCCACCGGCCGTCCGTCGGTCACACGTGCGGTCGGCCGCACGTCACACGTGCGGTCGACGTGTGATGAGGTCACGATGAGTCATCTATGCCCAAATATAGATTTCTAGGTCAGATGGCCCATAGAGTTTGTGATGTCAAACCTAGCAACCCAATACCAGTAAGACTCCCTAATCGGGAGATAAGCGACCGTTGGTCGCTTATCTCCACAAATAGGCCAAAAGTTTGTTTTACCAATTATTACACTCTATGTGAACATTTACATCAACAAATCCCAAGTACTATGCAGAACGACCCATTTCAAGTTTTTAATGTACAACAATATTTAGAAAATAGGTCTACAAGCTGACAGTCCTCATCCCTTATATTCCCATAGGTTATATGGAGATCTCAGTGTTTGTCAGTCCTTGTTCATTTATGCCCATATATGGACATCTCTATATCTACTGTAACAGTCCTTGTCCCTCTATGCCCATATATGGAGATCTCTTAACTGTAAGTCCTTGTCCCTTTTATGCCCATATATGGATATTCCTGATGTCATCAGTATATGAACATATATGGGCTTTCAGATATGCCCATATATGGAGATCTCTTAACTGTAAGCCCTTGTCCCTTTTATGCCCATATATGGATATCCCTGATGTCATCCGTATATGCCCATATATGGGCTTTCTAATATGCCCATATATGGAGATCTCTGTATCTCCATATATGGGTATAAAAGGATACTTCAGGTCTGACATCAGGTTTGTTTATATTGGGTTGCTAGGTTTGACATCACAAACTCTATGGGCCATCTGACCTAGAAATCTATATTTGGGCATAGATGACTCATCGTGACCTCATCACACGTCGACCGCACGTGTGACGTGCGGTCGACCGCACGTGTGACCGACGGACGGCCGGTGGAGGTTTTCATACTAAACTGCGACCTTACGGTCGCAATAAACAAACCTGATGTCAGACCTGAAGTATCCTTTTATACCCATATATGGAGATACAGAGATCTCCATATATGGGCATATTAGAAAGCCCATATATGGGCATATACGGATGACATCAGGGATATCCATATATGGGCATAAAAGGGACAAGGGCTTACAGTTAAGAGATCTCCATATATGGGCATATCAGAAAGCCCATATATGTTCATATACTGATGACATCAGGAATATCCATATATGGGCATAAAAGGGACAAGGACTTACAGTTAAGAGATCTCCATATATGGGCATAAAGGGACAAGGACTGTTACAGTAGATATAGAGATGTCCATATATGGGCATAAATGAACAAGGACTGACAAACACTGAGATCTCCATATAACCTATGGGAATATAAGGGACGAGGACTGTCAGCTTGTAGACCTATTTTCTAAATATTGTTGTACATTAAAAACTTGAAATGGGTCGTTCTGCATAGTACTTGGGATTTGTTGATGTAAATGTTCACATAGAGTGTAATAATTGGTAAAACAAACTTTTGGCCTATTTGTGGAGATAAGCGACCAACGGTCGCTTATCTCCCGATTAGGGAGTCTTACTGGTATGAAAACCTCCACCGGCCGTCCGTCGGTCACACGTGCGGTCGACCGCACGTCACACGTGCGGTCGACGTGTGATGAGGTCACGATGAGTCATCTATGCCCAAATATAGATTTCTAGGTCAGATGGCCCATAGAGTTTGTGATGTCAAACCTAGCAACCCAATATAAACAAACCTGATGTCAGACCTGAAGTATCCTTTTATACCCATATATGGAGATACAGAGATCTCCATATATGGGCATATTAGAAAGCCCATATATGGGCATATACGGATTACATCAGGGATATCCATATATGGGCATAAAAGGGACAAGGGCTTACAGTTAAGAGATCTCCATATATGGGCATATCAGAAAGCCCATATATGTTCATATACTGATGACATCAGGAATATCCATATATGGGCATAAAAGGGACAAGGACTTACAGTTAAGAGATCTCCATATATGGGCATAAAGGGACAAGGACTGTTACAGTAGATATAGAGATGTCCATATATGGGCATAAATGAACAAGGACTGACAAACACTGAGATCTCCATATAACCTATGGGAATATAAGGGACGAGGACTGTCAGCTTGTAGACCTATTTTCTAAATATTGTTGTACATTAAAAACTTGAAATGGGTCGTTCTGCATAGTACTTGGGATTTGTTGATGTAAATGTTCACATAGAGTGTAATAATTGGTAAAACAAACTTTTGGCCTATTTGTGGAGATAAGCGACCAACGGTCGCTTATCTCCCGATTAGGGAGTCTTACTGGTACAATAAACAAACAAGCCCTATATACTGATGCGGAGATATGAGCAGGGCAAAGGTGTGACGTGTGACGTGTGACCGACCGACCGACCGACCTCACCAGCCCATACTTGGGCATGGACGACTTATATCTCCATATACGGAGATGGCCATATATGGAGATACGATGACATCACAGAGTCCACAGCTGATGATGTGGCGTGATGTCATACAATACACAAACAAGCCCTATATAAAGGGGCAATTCTCACCAGGGAAGAGAGCATTGCCTGGAATGTTGAATCTCCATATATGGAGATAACCTACGCATCACACAAAGTCTGACCTCACCAGCCCATACTTGGGCATGGACGACTTATATCTCCATATACGGAGATGGCCATATATGGAGATACGATGACATCACAGAGTCCACAGCTGATGATGTGGCGTGATGTCATACAATAAACAAACAAGCCCTATATACTGATGCGATACGATGACATCACAGAGTCCACAGCTGATGATGTGGCGTGATGTCATACAATAAACAAACAAGCCCTATATACTGATGCGGAGATATGAGCAGGGCAAAGGTGTGACGTGTGACCGACCGACCGACCGACCGACCGACGGACGGACGGCCGGTGGAGGTTTTCATAGTAAACTGCTCCCTGACGGTCGCAATCAAAGTCAAATACCAGTAAGACTCCCTAATCGGGAGATAAGCGACCGTTGGTCGCTTATCTCCACAAATATCACAACCTCCACCTCTCACGTCATACGGGTAGCCATAGTTACACCTGGAATGTTGAATCTCCATATATGGAGATAACCTACGCATCACACAAAGTCTGACCTCACCAGCCCATACTTGGGCATGGACGACTTATATCTCCATATACGGAGATGGCCATATATGGAGATACGATGACATCACAGAGTCCACAGCTGATGATGTGGCGTGATGTCATACAATACACAAACAAGCCCTATATAAAGGGGCAATTCTCACCAGGGAAGAGAGCATTGCCTGGAATGTTGAATCTCCATATATGGAGATAACCTACGCATCACACAAAGTCTGACCTCACCAGCCCATACTTGGGCATGGACGACTTATATCTCCATATATGGAGATGGCCATATATGGAGATACGATGACATCACAGAGTCCACAGCTGATGATGTGGCGTGATGTCATACAATAAACAAACAAGCCCTATATACTGATGCGATACGATGACATCACAGAGTCCACAGCTGATGATGTGGCGTGATGTCATACAATAAACAAACAAGCCCTATATACTGATGCGGAGATATGAGCAGGGCAAAGGTGTGACGTGTGACGTGTGACGTGTGACCGACCGACCGACCGACCGACCGACGGACGGCCGGTGGAGGTTTTCATAGTAAACTGCTCCCTGACGGTCGCAATTAAAGGCAGACATTTTGAAAATAGTGGATCTACAAGCTTTTTTGGGGGTCACAGCCTGAAAAGGTTGAGAACCACTAAGGCGGTGGTTCCAAAATGGTTTAGCTTGAGACCCAAAGGATTCTTTTTTTTTGTCTCCCCAGGAGAAACATATCAGATCTACAAGCTCACAACATGTGAGCCTTAATTGGCATCCTGTTTGTAAAAAAAATATATTGTTGCAGGAAAGCTCATGATCGCACAGACCTTGTGAACTACTTCAGTGTTCAGTCTATCCTTCAGTCAACTGAAGCCTCTACAGCAGGGGTTTTCAAAGTGGGTGACGGGGCACCCTGGGGTGCCACGACGGCAGTCCAGGGGTGCCGCAAGATCATTTGATAATATTTGAAATTTATTTGGACATTTAAAAAATATATTTAGTATCATTTTAAACTTGAAGTACAAAGTTATTTTCAGTCAGTTCTAACCAAAATGGATGTTATCTCAACGTTTTCCTCGCAACATAATCACTAAAATATGATATAAATATTAAGGTGCTGGGAGTGAAAATTAGGAATATAATGTAGGGGTGCCCCGAGCCAAAAAAGGTTTGGGAACCCCTGCTCTATAGGCCCAGCACCTGCCCAAGTTCCCTTTACAATAGGCTATGTATTAATGTCCCATACAAGCTCCTGCAAATAAAAGTTACAAAAGATAATCATAAAAATAGAAAGGGGGGAAATGTCAAATAACAAAATGACAGGTAGAGGAATATTTGGTTGTAAACGCTTGTAATGCAAGTTGCATTATGCAACACTCCGCCTCACTTTACATTTGTCTTCATACTAGAAGGCGTATTAAATTGTAGGCAGCTTACCTACACACTCTTAGATTGGATAGTTTTCATTTCACATGTTTTTGAAGCGGTGAAAACCGCTTCCAATGAGTGGCTTTGTGTGTCCCACGCCCATATATGGTCATTTCAGTCCAGAATGAACAGGTTTTATCAAAAACAAAATGTGTGTCCCATGTCCATATATGGTCATTTCAGTCCAGAATGAACAGGCATTTTCAAAAACGAAATGTATGTCACCTCATGTCCATATATGGTCACTCCAGTCCAGAATGAACAGGTTTCTTCTGTCCCGTACGTCCAAAATATCAGTCCAGAATGAATAGGCTTTTTCAAAAAGCAAAATGTGTGTCCCATGTCCATATATGGCCATTTCAGTTCAGAATGAATAGGTTTTTATCTGTCCTGTCCTGTCCTGTCCTGTCCTGTCCTGTCCTGTCCCGTCCCGTCCCGTCCCGTCCGTCCGTCCGTCCGTACGTCCGTACGTATGTTTGTAGTGTCCGTCCCGGTCTGATGATTGGATACTTTGAGGATTGGTCAAGCTTCACATGACAATTCGGCCCTCCAGATAAAATCATTAATTCATTCAGAATATAAAGAATGTATAGATCACAGAGTTCATAACTCTAGAACACATAGAATAAAAGTTCACCGCTTCACTTCGAACCGAGGTTTGATTTTTTATTTATTGATTTGATTGATTGATTGAAGACTTTATTAGAAGGTTATGGAAAAGGTACGGTTTCAAGACAGTATACAGTTCACTGTTACAAGGTCAACTAAAAGGAAGGCTGCTTATCAAATTAATGGCTTAGGAATGTGACGAGAAACAAATAAATATATATGTGTGTGTGTGTGTGTGTGTGTGTGTGTGTGTGTGTGTGTGTGTGTGTGTGTGTGTGTGACAGAGGTGAATTGAACCTCCCCACCCAGGCTTATTGAACTCAAGTCTCCATGGCGTGAATAATCAATAGGAAAAAAAAAGGTAATTTTGGGGGTGAACAACTCCTTATGAGTTGAATGAATATAATACAGGATTCTACTAGCAGTGGTTCTCAAAGTGGATTCCAGTGACTTTGTGGGTTCCTTTATGGGGGTCTAAATTGACCCATACAAGTCTGTAACTCTGACAGTGTACAAATGGAACCAAATGGACCCTCTCGGGTCCTCCCGCGTGTCCAATATCTTAACCATCGCTCCAAAGGGCTATTTCTATGGGATGAGGGAGATACTAGACTTTTGAGGCTTCAAGGCTAGGGCTGCATTTGGGTCCCCAGGTAAAATTATTGTAATCAAATTATTGTCTTAGGAATGAGACAAATACTATATATATATATATATATTATTGAACTCAAGTCAAGTATCCATGGCTTTTGATTGATTGAAGACTTTATTGTCAGTTTGCATAGGAAAAGGTACAGTTTCATGACGGTACAGTTCACTGGTACAAGGTCTACTAAAAGGAGATCCTAGAAAAGACTAAGCTTATTTCCACAGGAAACCATTGAAGTATCTCTCATAACATTGAATGACAGACGGATAGAACACAGTACTTATGCAGTCAGGAGGAAAAAAAAGAAAGAATACACAGAAAAACAGTAGGTATACAAAGGCATGAGTCGAAAGAAAGAAAGAAAGAAAGAAAGAAAGAAAGAACGAACATCTTTGAGGTGAACTACTCCTTTAAGTAAAGAAACATGAGTGCACTTTGTGTGTCCCCCAGCGGAACGTTCGTCAGATCAGATCAGAGTTGTTGTTCCAGTGGGAAGACATTGAGCGCAGGACACAGTCAGACACACAGGAGCCAACATGGCGGCGGTGGGTCTGGGTCGTGGCGCTGCGGACCGTCTCTCTACCTCCTCCAGTCAGCCCAAGGGGTCCCTGGCCTCCCCGGACAAGGTGCGGGAGCTCCTCATGGAGGGGGTCCTCCCGGCGGACCGCAGGGCCGGCAGGTAGGAGCCTCCGTGAGCCCAGAAACACGCTCTGTTTGCGGCTAGAAAACAAGCAGAAATGTGGCTGGCTGCCGTTCATCCATAGCATACTCGTTTTTTTCCAACGGGTTTGAGGAGGCCTTAAGCTAGATGCAGAATAGTTTCAACAGGGGTCCGGGACCCCTATGGGGTCCCCAGAGTTACTACAGGGGGTCCTCCAAATCTTCCAATCCTTTGTATATTAACCACTTGAACCCTATGCGTCCATATTATGAGAACTGTAGCCAAAAATAGCAGATCTACAAGCTCGCAACAACTCGAATCTATTGACAGGTTGTGGGGGTCCGTGCTGAAGAACCCTGTTTTAGAGTGGGCATTTTTAACTCAGAGCTTTGCCTCTGGGGGTCCCTGGGGCCTGGAACAACATGTATTGAGATGGGGGGTAAAACACCATATTGAGATAGGGTTCCACAACTTCATATTCTGAGAACTTTAGCAAAAAATAGCAGATCTACAAGCTCACATTGTGAGCTTGTAGATTGGCTATTTTTGGCAAAGAGCTTTGGTGCAGAGGGGAAAAAGAGCAGACTAAGTACAGAGTGAAAGGTCAAGTTTAAGTACTGAGGTTCAAGTGGTTAAATATCTGAAAACACAAATTGACATGAATCCAAAATACACTGATGATTGTGCTGTCAAACAATGAAACTATATGGAATCTATGAACAGGTTGTGGGGGTCCCTGCTTCATCTCTCTCTCAGCTAAGGGGTCCCTGCTTCATCTCTCTCTCAGCTAAGGGGTCCCTGCTTCATCTCTCTCTCAGCTAAGGGGTCCCTGCTTCATCTCTCTCTCAGCTAAGGGGTCCCTGCTTCATCTCTCTCTCAACGTAGGGGTCCCTGCTTCATCTCTCTCTCAGCTAAGGGGTCCTTGGCCTGAAAACGTTGAGGAACCGGGAACCCTGTTTTTTAATCTCAAATCTTTGTTTTTGAGGGGTCCCTGGGACTAAATATTTTGAGATGAGGGGGTCCGCGGCCAAATCGTACTTATCATTTTGGGGGTTCTTTGACATGACAAAGTTTGAGAACCATTATAGAAAATTAGCAACATAATTATTTTCAGAAAACTGTTTGGATTTAGATTATTAGACATTTTCGGCCTATATCAGTGTGGTTCTCAAAGTTTGTCAGGTCAAGGACCCTCAAAATGATATGTATTTTGCCGCGGACCCCCATCTAAAAATATTTTATTCCCGGGACCCCCCAGAAGCAGAGATTTGAGTTAAAAATGTCCACTCTGAATTTGGGGGGTCTTGCCTTAAGCTAGATGCAGAATAGATAAACGCAGCTCCTCAGATCCGTTGGGAAACGCCAGGTCGCAGCCACACGAGGGGAGAGGGAGGGAGCCCCCTGGCGGTCATTTCAGGGAGGGACCACCTAAACAATCTCCAAATAAAACATTTTTTTTAATGCAACGTTTTGCTTATTTACTAACTTAACATGCATGTAAACATGTCTATAGCTTGATATTATTATCCATGTGCATGGCCTTCATGTGTATCACGTTTCATTTGAGGTGTATTAATCATTTGATCTTGTTATGTAATGTAAATTATCTGATCTGTACACTAAAAGTACGTGATGTACTAATAGTAGTAAATGTCTTGATGTCTGCTGAGAAGTAGTTTTGTGTCTTGTGTTTGACTCCAGACCAGTGATAATGCATTATAAGTATGTTGTTATGGCTGTTTTCTTTCACCTACCCATTATATAGCTGAAGAAAGCCAATGATTACAAATATTCTTTAATTATTGATTCATTGAACAAAGATTTAATTTTAAATATGTCGTGTTTAATCTCTATGAATCAGTGGTGTAAAAGTAACTGGTAAAAGTAAGTACATTTACTCAAGTACTTTTTTGAGGTACTTTTACCTTACTGGAGTGTTTACATTTTCCAATACTGTTACTCCTACTCCGCTACATCTCGGACACAAATATTGTAGCCTACTTTTTTTACTCCAGTACAATTATTTGAAAACTTATGATACGAGTTACTTTTACATTTTTTTATTACAAAACACAGTTAACACACATGGCATTATTTAAACTTTGACCATTTGAAAATGGCTGATCTACAAGCTCACAACGTGTCTGTTATTTTTAAAAGATTTGAATACATTTTATACATTCGATACCTTGAGACACGGGACATTATGCATTAATGGGTAACTTTTTTTTAACTGTTGGTACTTTTAAGTATATTTTGATTCCAATACACTTTTTGATTACCAGGAACTTGTTAGGGAACAGACAGGGACGTGCTGGCCATTGGGAAAAGCGGGACAACTCCCGAACGGCTGGTTCATTCCCGGCTGGTCCAGGCCGACCATTAGGATCAAATAAAAAAATTAAATGTCGGCCTTCGTTCCATGTTGGGGGCTGGGCGGCCAACAAAGTAAATCGTCACTTTCGGGCAGAAACCTTGTATCTCCAAGTTTCAAATTTGTAATTTTTTTCGCAAAGCAAAGCCCTGCTTCATCATACAAGGCCGTCGCACCAAAGTAGTGAAAACAGCAGATCTACAAGCATACATCGCCTCGCACCGCGAGGCGTTGTGTGCTTGTAGATCGGCTGTTTTCACTAGTTTAAATCATTTTTAAAACGGTTTTGGACATACAAGGTTTCCACCCGACAATGACTAAATATAACTCATGTAATTGGCCCACTGGCTTGTCACTTGTCATGATCTGAAATGGCAAATCTTTGAGTAGCAGCAGCGCTATAGAGAGAGATCTCTCTCTTTAGCGCGCAATGAGGGCCTCTCCAACTCTTTTTTCCCGGGCTGAATCAGGGGCCCAGCACGTCCCTGACAGTCACTCAGTATGAGGACAGATTTTGCCAATGCATTTCAATGGGAATGGAGTGGTTTGCTGCCATTTGTGTATGCCTGTGTTTCTCACAATAGAACCGTGTTATACAAAATGTAATGCCTCAACTCCTAGTGCTCGTCAGGGTGGGGGTGGTCCCCAGGCAAAATATGATTATTTTGGGGGTTGCAGCTGCGACCGCGGTTTTCCCGGTGAACCTAAGTACAACGGTGGGCAAGGAGGGTCGCAAGCTTATGAGAAACAACTAAAATAAGACCTTAAAACCTGGCGAAAACAGTTGTGTGCATTAGCGCAAGATGACGATAAAGGAAATCATTAAAGGGAAAACATTAAATTAACTTCTGAAAAGGCTACTAGGCCTTAAAACCTGGCGAAAACAGTTGTGTGCATTAGCGCAAGATTAGATGAGCATAAAGGAAATCATTAAATGGAAAACATTAAATTAACTTCTGAAAAGGCTTAAAGCCTACACTAGCCTACTAGTAAAACTAGTGGAACCGCGATTTTGCCACACGTGAATAATTGTGGTTGTAAACAATAACACAGACAATATAAATCCTTAGTCTAATAATGGGAAGAAGGGGTTATCATCATGGCCCCAAATACATTTTAAATATCTTGCAATTGGTGACGAGTCTCTCGCAAGAGTGCCTATCAATACATAAAGCTATATTATAACCTCTCCATCATCGGCAATAGCCAGTGGTGTGTGTTCCCCACACTCCCACGCCCCCACCGTTGCGCTCAGGTTCACCGGGAAAACCGCGGTCGCGTTGCAGCCTGAAAGGGTTGAGAACCACTGGTTTAAAAGATGAATAATGTGTGTTGTCTCTTTATGAATTGCAGTTTGCAGGGAGGTTTAAAAGATGCACCAAAGAGCAACAGTGAAGCTCCCTGCGAGGCGACCAACAAGGAGGCCTTCTTCTCCAGAGTAGAGTCATACTCCATATCCTTTACTAACATCATCTACCCTCATTATTATAGGCAAAATATTAGAAACATCAATGTGCTTTTCTTCAAAAAAGCAGATCTGCAGGCTCACAATGAATCACTAAGAAGATATGCTATTTCTGGGCTGATTTCCTGTTATTATTTTAAAGTTGTTAATTTGTCTCCAAAAGACTCGTAAAGATGTCATTTTATCAAAATAAGCTTTATTGTCCATTTCATACACATACACACTCCATAAAAGCAAGGGCCCAATTTACAGGTGCTCCTTTCACACTGTTTTCATTCATAAATGCTGTGCACGCTGTGTGTGCGGCAGCTCCCGTTCACGGCTGTTCAAAGTCTTTTATTTAACGCGGAGAAGAAAATACGTTTATGGTCCATAGCAAACAGGTTGTCTAAACGGGGACTGCCCATTAGTCCTGCATCTCATTTGTCCGAATTTAGTTAGGGTTAGGTTTTAGGGTTAGGTTTAGGCATAGTTTTACTAAGGTTAGGGTTAGGTTTAGGCATTGTATTTTTTATTCATCACCAGATTCTGACTAATGTGATGTAGGAACAATGACATTTCGGACCAATGCCATGGCACCGTCTAAACGCGCAATATGAGAAAAAGAAGTGGAGACATTTGCATATCTCTGCAGCCAGGGTGAATGCCATGGCTGCAATAGACCATATTCACACCGCGGCCATCTTGGATCACATGACTTCCTGGGGTAGCAGCCTGCACAAGCCTGCATTACAAACCATTGTGAACAATGGAGCGATGGTCCCAAAATATGAGTTCTGTTCAACCAATTCATTTTTACAAAATTGATAAATGGGCAGATGACATCATCATCATCCCCAAAATGATTAAATTGAAGGGTATTCATGGTAGTTAGGTTGCAACCTTACTGTGTACAAAGATTTGCTATCTGTGCAGTGCCTGCTCCACTATCATATTAAAGGAGCTATAGTCAACTTTTTCTTGAAAAAAGGATGCTAGTCTAAAAGACTAGAATGTAAACAAAGTGTCGGTCCGATAACGGCCAAAATGATTATTTTATCATTATTTTACGCTTTTTGTGGTTATTTTTTAATAGAAACACATGTATGAAGCTTATTTTTTTATAAAATATTTTCTAAACATTATTTTTATTTTAGCATCCGTTTTTCAAGAAAAAGTTGTAATATTAACAATATGAAGGCAGAGCAAGCACTAGTCTGCATACTGTAGCAAGTCTTTGTACAGAGTAACACTGCAACCTAACTACCATGAATATTGTGGATAATACCCTTCTATTTAATAATTTTGGGGATGTTGATGTTGTCATCTGCCCATTTGTCAATTTGGTAAAAATAAATTGGTTGAATAGAAGTCATATTTTGGGACCATCGCTCCATTGTTCACAATGGTTTGTATTGCAAGCTTGTGCAGGCTGCTACTCCAGGAAGTCATGTGATCCAAGATGGCCACGGTGTGAATATGGTCTATTGGCGCTGGAAGTCCGCAGATGTAGTAGTCCGCAAGGAATCATGGGAAACTGAGTTTTTTTCGCTCACTTGCGGCAACACGGGGGCTATCGGTTATCATGGTAACCAATTAACGCGTCTCTGAACGTGATAACGGGGCTGTTAGGTATCCCATGTGTTAATACTTTTGACCTTAACACAGAGCACTGTCTGCGATGGGCAGGTAAGCCCCGCACGCTGTCGCCGCTGCGCTGCGCGCGCTACGGCTGGATCAACGTGGCCTGTGACATGCTGAAGTGTTCCACATGCCAGGCCTTCCTCTGTGCATCGCTGCAGCTCACACTGGACTTTGAGAAATGTGAGCAAATCTCCTCTCGATTGATGTCATGGAATACTTTATTTATTAGGTCAGAAATGTAAACGGCACGTGGTACGGTCAGATATTAAAGGAGGAGTTCACGCAAAAAAACGACAAAAAAAACGTATTTTCTAATCAATTAGACACTCCATGAAGTTTTGAATTCATTGAGATTTTTGTCGCATTCCTTAGCCAATAATTTGACCAATGGTCTGAGTCTCCTACTGACCCATGACCTGGTCATCAAACCCTTTGCTCAGGGACAAAAAAATAAAAAAATAATCTCCATTAATTCAAGGCTTCATGGGGTGTGTAATTGATAGGAACAATAAGTAATTTCTAAGGCTAAAAGCATAACACAACAAGTAGTGAAGGACTTGTTCTCATTGTGGTCATAAATATGCATTTATTCATCAACATGGGTGGGAAAAAATAAATTACACAATAATAAATGCCATCAACAAATACAAACACTATATGTACAAAGGAGAAAAATGTAAAGCAACAGCAGTGAATGAGACTTCCCTTTCTATGGAAATTTACATTAACCTCCTGTTGTGGTCTCCTGAAAGATGTTTTTACGTTAACCTCCCATTGTGGTCTCAGTTTGATTCACATACTGTAATCGTGTAATGGATGGTGTTAGAACGGGACACTCAACATTTTGCTGGCTGAGCAGTGGAATGAGAATGTTCCCGTGTTTGTCCTTGACGGACATAAAACCCAATGTCAGAGTGAACTTTTATTTTGGCAGGGGTAGGGTGTTACCTTTCTGCCCAGTCGAGGACACAGATTGTTATTTTCTTCCTCTCTCTCACAGATGAATCCCGCATTTCAGAGATATCACGACAACTGCAGACGCAGCATGAGAAGTTCTGTCCATGGCCAGACCTGCCATGTCCAGGTAAAGGCCTGTTAATGTGTATGTGCACACATGCCTTTTATCCGTCTGTAAAAAGTTCCCTCTCCAGACCATGAATGCAGTTATTACTATGGTGAAAGAAATGCAAATGCCCTCTTTCCATGCCATACCTGAAGGCGGCATTCACGACAGTTAGTTGCCTTTTCCAAACTCTCCTGAACGCAGCATCTTATGTTGAAGGAATTGCCCTCTCTGTATAGAAATCCATGCTGTTACGCCACATCTCCAGTATTGTCTTGATAATGCTTAGTTCAGTGTGGTGTTACGCACCGAAAATTGTTTATATTTATATAAACTATTTATATAAACTATATATATTTATGTCATGTTTATATTTTACACTTTGCCATTATTTCAACTGGTCAGCCAAATTATATTTAGGTACAAGTGATCAAATATCACAATGGCTAATTTCATTTGAACTCTGTGTGTCCAAAAAACATAGTTACTGCACTGAAGTTGTGCGGTGCACCAAATTCACTCACTGTGACTTAACGTAACTAGTTCATACCTGGTGATGTGCGCAGCCAAACTATCTGCAGACTTTCTGGGTTATGCACTGTTGGTTTTGGACAGTGATTTAAAGGACAACTCCAGACTAAGGTGCCAGCTACATGAATATGGATCTTTTATTTAATCGCACATTTTGTTGTGTGATTGGGGCTTGCAGCCACACGAAGCTGGAGATTTCGGCCGCTAAACCAGATCTTTTTGTACCCGGATAAGCAAGTGAAGATTTTGTCCGATTCAGTGGATCCGTGTAGGCATGGATTATTTTAGACCTAGATATTTTTGTCGTGTGGACCTAGGTATTTTTCAATGCAGATATACGAAATTCTGAGTTTAGAAAAATATTAGTGTAGCCTTGGTCTAAATAACATCAAGGCTCATTTTCCTTCCTACTTATATTGATCCCAAATGACTCCCATGGTGGTGTTTTTACAGTTCTTTGTGGTCACAGCCTCGGAGCTTCTCAGTTATGTGTACGTTGTTGTTTTACAGAGAGGTTTTGGGCTGGCTGGTCCCGGCCTGCTCACTACGCTGTGTTGTCTTCTAGTCCAGTGTTTCTCAACCACTGTGCCTGGGGACCTTTGGTGTGCCCCTGAGAAGGGTCAAGTGTGCCCCTTGAAACTGCTTGAAAGCCAGTATTGTATTTATCATTTTAAAAATGATTTAAACTAGTGAAAAGACTGAAAACAGCCGATCTACAAGCACACAACGCCTCGCGGTGCGAGGCGTTGTGTGCTGGTAGATTTGCTGTTTTCACTACTGTTGTGCGACAGCCTTGTATGATGAAGCAGGGCTTTACTTTGCGAAGAAACGTACAAATTTGAAACTTGGAGATGCAAGGTTTCTTCCCGACAGTGACGATATTTACACCCCCGTATTATGTTGGTGTGCCCATGGATTCTTGGGACATGAAAAGTGTGCCCATGCAGAAAAAAGGTTGAGAAACACTGTTCTAGAGAGGCTCTGGCTGGTCCTCAGAACCCTCGGTTATATTGTTTTGTTGTGTCTTCCAGAGCAGTTCTTTGTTAGCCTGACAGGGCCTGACGTCATACTGCCTTCCTTCCCCAGTATAACATCTGGCCTTCCGGGTATAGGCAGCGAGTATACTGATTATTTTCTGATCGGGGCCAATCAGTGACTGCTGTCCGCACAACAAACGTAGTCATCTTGACAACAAGTGAAAAGCTTTCCCTGATTGGTCCATGTGTAGACGGTGACGTAGATGCATGCTGCAGCATTTTCAAAACAACATGGCTGCCCTCGCGATGCAACAAGTTTAATAGTTAACGCTCTAACGAAGTGCAGTTATTTCAGAGTTGGAATCAATTACAACAATTAAAAAGGAACACGGGGGATGCGCTAGCGGAGTTCATCGGCCGAAAAGACGTGTTTGTTTGCCGTTCTTATGACTGGCTGAGAGATGTTTTGCTACGTTGATTGGTTAGAGGAGTCTTTCTGTCAAGGCAAGTACTCCCGCCCACTTTTCAAGCTGCCAATAGGCCGAAGGCCAGACGTTATACTGGGGAAGGAATGAGTGAGTGAACGCAGTATAACGTATGGCCCCGCCAGGCTAGTTCTGTGTGTTCTCAGTAATGTGTATGATGTGTTTTTCTAGAGAGGTTCTTTGTGGTTCCGTCCTCGGAACCCTCGGCTCTCCTCACCTCCTTCCTGGAGCGTTTCCAGAGCGTGTGTCTGCTGGAGCAGCAGCTTCCTGCCATGAAGCCCGAACACCTCAAAGCTATGGTGAGATACACTACCTACTGTACCTTCACTTATGCCATGGCTACACGAAGCTGGATATTTCATACATCCCGGTTTTTCAGATATCCACATAGAAAAATATCTAGGTCCACACGACAAAGATATCTAGGTCTAACAAGCACACACACAGTAAAGTCTTCAGAGATATCCGGGTTCCATGTCTACACGGATCCAGTGAATCGGATATTTTTCAATGTCTTCACTTATTTATCCGGTTAAAAAAATATCCAGCTTCGCAGCCGAAATATCCAGCTTCATGTGGCTGCAAGCCCCAACAGCACAAAAAAATGTCTAGCTTCAGGAATATCCAGCTCTGTGTAGCCATGGCCTTAATGATACCCTAGCACCTCAAAGCTATGGTGAGATAAACCTACCTACCTTCACTTAATGATACCCTAACACCTCACAGCTATGGTGAGATAAACCTACCTACCTTCACTTAATGATACCCTAACACCTCACAGCTATGGTGAGATAAACCTACCTACCTTCACTTAATGATACCCTAACACCTCACAGCTATGGTGAGATAAACCTCACTTCACTTAGTGATACCCTAAGACCTCAAAGCTATGTTGAGGTAAACTATCTTAAACACAACCAGAGCACCTCAAAACTATGGTGAGAAAAACAATCTCCCTTCTGTCTAAAAAAACACAAAGACCTGTTTTCCCTGTTCATATTGCATCAAGCAGAGTCGAGAGAAGGAATAAGATGGACTTCCAAAATATATCTTATAGATTTTATACATTTTACACTGAGAAAAATATTTGGTACCCCCAAATTGATATGCATTTGGCCGTGGACCTCCTTCTGAAATTTTTTATTTATTTCGGGGACCCCCAAAAGAGAAGATTTGCATTGAAAAGGAATGCATCTGGGTCCCCATCCGGAATCAATGGGAGTAAATCTTTTGTAATCAAATTATTGTCTTAGGAATGCGACAAGTCTCCATGGTGTGAGTAATCAATAGAAAAAGAAAAACTACTCCTTTAAGTCAAAACATAAAAAAAGGGATAAAAAGCCCAAAACAAATCTCAAAATAAGAAAATAAAAATATGTACGCAATGTACGCAGTATGGCACGAAGTGACACATGGCTAGCTTGTATATCTGCAATTATTCCCCAAGAGTTTCTTATAATGAGTTTACATGACAACATTACATGACTGAGGACGTGGTCAGTGTTCTAATTAGGGATGCCCCGATCAGGGTTTTTTTGCTCCTGATCCGATACCGATCAAATATTATTGCTTCCGATTCGATCCCGATCTTTCCCGATCCGATTTTTGGCAAGGCATTAAGAAGAAAAAAAAATTCTATTCATTCTATCACTTGGTTCTCAACCTTTTCAGGCCGTGACCCCCAAAATAATCATATTTTAAATGGGGACCCCCGACCCTGAAGAGTTGAGGAAGTATATTTTGTATAACACGGTTCTATTGTGAAAATAGCAGATCTACATGCTCACAACGCCTCGCAACGCGAGGAGTTGTGAGCATGTAGATCGGCTATTTTCACAATTTCTGGCTTTAATATTTGACAATTTGGCCAATGTTTAATTTGTCATTTTAGAGGTATTAAAAAGTCCTTAATTTTTCACTTTCGAAATGTGCAGATACCCTCTATACACTTAAACTTTATGTTGATTTGTTTACTGTTGAGAGAGAAAACAATGTTGCACATTAAGTTAATCATCTGGGGACCCCCCCAAAATAATTTGAGGACCCCCCTGGGGGTCCCGACCCACAGGTTGAGAACCACTGAGCTAGTTGACAGTGCAGAGAGACATAATTGCCTTCCTTTGATCCATTAGCAAGGGGCCAATTACTACTTATTGGCATCAGCTGCCAGCTGTACACAGAGTCTGACACAATCACCTTCCCTCTGCAGTGCTCTGTCTGTCTCATTTCTCCAAAAGCCCTTGAATATGATTGAAAATGATTAAGGATTACTGTGATTATGGTAAGCTTACATTTCATATCGCATTCACCTTACCTGTAACTTTCAGTACTCCCAGAAAATATTTTTTTGAAAATAAAAATCTTATAAAAACGGCCATATCGGCGGCCGATCCGATCACGTGATCGGGATCGGGCAACACTAGTTCTAATGTTTGTGTCCTGTCCCCTCACCAGTCCCTGACCGAGGACGTGGTCAGTGTGGTCCTCCAGCTGGTAGAAGAGGAGCAGAAGAAGAGAGGCGTAGCAGCGTGTGCTGAACCCCTGGCCGTGCAGGTGGCCGCCTGCATCGTAGCGCTGTGTGGCTGGGCTGCCAGGTCAGAGCATCACGTGTTAAGCTTGTGGTTGGCTGTGCGGAGGTGCTGAACGTCGGGGGGGGGGTGAAGATTTACTATTTTAGCCCCCTGGTTTACTACTTCTAACGGCACTGAGTCGGATCATGCCATGGCTGGGCTGCCATGTCAGAATAATCACTTTAACATCAGTGTTTTTCATTGGGCGCGTAGCGCTATTCCGATGTTCCGTTGTTTCCAGGTCCCAGTATTCCAGGGATAACCTGCCGACACTGGTGAATGCTAACCTGGTTAATACTAACTAACCCTAACCTTTACCCTAACCGGACTACTGGCACTTGGAAACAACATTTTTGAATTCCATTTGGTTGTTTCATGGTCGTGGTGTGACACATTGTGAGCTATTTTCAAAAGATTTTTTATACATTCAAAAACTTGTGAAATTAGACATTCTGCATAATGTGTACTTTCTACTTTTGGTACTTAAATACGTAAATTGTTATACCAATGCGTTTGTACTTTTACTCAAGAGTGTTATCTACATTGCAGTATTGATCCTTTCACTCAAAACCAGCGAGTCCTCTCCCCCACCACCGTTGCTCACGGCTCCTCCACCCTCTCCGTCTCTCCCCAGCCCGTCTCTGCGTGCCATGAACCTCCCCATCCTCACCTGCTCCTTCTGCATGCGTAAGGTGGGCCTGTGGAACTTCCACCAGATGGAGGGGTCCGCGGGGGGCCAGCCCGACGCCGAGGTCTCTCTTTCCGCCGCCGTGGCCGTCAGCCCCTCGCCCCAGACGCCGGGGGGTGGTCCCTCGGTGGTGTTCACGCCGGAGGGAGGGGGTCCTCCTCCTCCCCAGGGAGGGGAGCGCTCCTCCAGCTCCTCTGGGGGTCCCCCGGGGGGGGACTGCTCCACCTCGGCCTCCCCCACCACCTCCCCGTCCCCCTCCCCCTGTCGCAGGACGGGCCTGAGGAGCCAGGACCCCACGCGGAGCAGCGAGCAGGTCGGTGTCCACAGTCCACACCATCTGGGTTTAGAATGGACCAACATGCATAGCATTTTAACTGTGATCCTTTTTTTTTAAGGCCGGGAATGCATTATTAGTTATTACGTATTATTTTATGCTTTAACTATTGAAACATAGCAGATATGCAAGCTCCGAACTTGTAGATCTGCTATTATTGAAACCCGATTATATTTTGACCCGATTATAAGTGTCAATCATCAGTGGTTCTCAAACTTTTTCATGTCAAGGACCCCCCCAAATGACATGTATTTGGCCACAGACCCCCATCTCAAAACATTTAGTTCCAGGGACCCCCCAGAAGCAAAATCTGACTTACAAATGTTCGCTTTAAAAATGCATATATTCAAAGACTTCAGTACTTCCTCTTTCAAAAGATTGCCGCGCTGCAAGCTTGTAGATCTGCTATTTTTCAAGCATTAAATAATTCTAGGCCTAAATGGGTTAACCTTTTGAAGCAACTACATTTCCCATTCACTTGTACAGGCACAAAAGTCACTTGTCCGGATACAAATGAGACATTTCAGTCATTTCCATAAAAATAGAATAAGTAACAAAAGGACTGTAATGACCCCCACCCCTTGCTCCCTCCACTCCATATAGATCAATCTCAGAGAATTTGAATATTTTGTAAAAGTAAATATTCTTGAAACTTTAATATATTTCTTGTAACTTTCATATTATTCTAGATACATTGCACATTCAGTGAATTATTCCAAACTATTTTTTAGTTTTTTTGTTAAAAAAATACATTTTTATGGCATACAGCTCATGAATATCAAAAGTCCATATTTCTAAATATTACAATATTATACAAGACCACTCAAAACAAGGATTTATAACAGAGAAATGTCACCCTTCTGAAGTCAGAGTTGCTTGAAGTCCAGTGGGAAGTTTCTGAAGTCAGTTATGATTTGGGCTGCTATGGCATCTGCAATGCTTTTTCACACAGTATTCTAATTTTCTAAGATTGATCTGTAGTATGAGCAGTCCATAGTCTGCAATCTGCATGCAGCACAAAACTATAGGAGCGTCACAGGAAAAGTGAAACCAAGAGCCACTTGTCCAACTGACAAGTAGATTTTTAATGAACTTGACCAGAAGGATTTATACTTGTCCCGGACAACAGGACAAGCCTTAATGTCAGGCCCTGCTGGGAGTAGATGGACCAACTTGCATTACGTTTTAACTGTGATTTTTAAGTTGCTGATTTTGACGGCACATTTTGATTAGTTGTAGTCAGTCTTTTGAATAAAAAGTAATTTAGTTTTAATTTAGTAATCTAAAATGTTTAATGACAAATCAATACATTTAGTCCTAGTTTAAATCACCACAGCTTAGTTTTCATCTAGTTTTAATTTAGTTTTCGTCAGTGAAAAGAATTGAGTCGACCAACACTTTTCGGTTTGTTAAATCATTCATGATGATCTTCACAACATGTGATCTCTCTCTGTAACTCCCAGGTTGAGGGTGCGCCGCGTACCCGTACCCGGGACACCCCCAGCCCCAGTGAGGATGTGCCCAGCAGCCCCCTGCCCCGGGGCAAGAGACCCGCCACCCGCAGCGGGCGCGACGGCACCGCCAGCCCCCAGAACACCCCCAAACGCCCGCGCCTGACGTCCGCGGGCAGCCCGGTAAGACCCAGCATGATTCCCTCTGTTGTTGTTAGAACTCACTGCTTCTGCTCCCGTTGTGTTGTCTTGCTAGGGTTGCCAACACTCCTATATTCGGCAGGAGTCTCCTGAATGTTGACCCCATCTCCTGCCGTGCTCCTGAATTGTCATTTCTTCTGAATTTCTCCTGGATTTGGAGGATTTCCGTGGCTTTGCGTGGCAACTAGGGATGGGACGATATGAATACGTTGTATCACGATTATTGTGGCAAAAGAAATCGCGATTTACGATGTTATCGCGATAATCAAAATCCATTTATCTTGGGGTGGAACATTTGCCAAAAAATAGTCGATCTACAAGCTCACAACGTGTCGCGTTGCGACACGTTGTGAGCTTGTAGATCGGCTATTTGTTGGCATATACATTTGATTGTGAGTGAAAGAGTGAAAGATATATTTTATAAGTACCTTTTACCAATCATAAAGGGTTTGATTAAGTGCTACCGGATACGCAGCTCTGAAAAATAAAAGGTGAATTGATCCCAGTGCATGACGGAGGACGATATCACGATATATGATTCGTGGTATCTCCACGATATGATTAGTGTGAGTGTTTTTTTTTATCACGATAAACGATAATATAACTTATCGTCCCATCCCTAGTGGCAACACGTGTCATTTCTCCTGGATTTGGAATCAAACTCCAAAGAATCACCACCAGAACACAGAAAATGACATCTACTATGTTCAAAATGTTCTGGGGGAGGACCCCCAGACCCCCCCCCCCCCCCCCCCCCCCCGCTTAAAGGATAACTTTGTTTTTTTTACAACAAGGGTTCATATTTTAGATTGTAATTAGAGAAAAGAAAAAGTGAGTGTTAATGTTTTCATTTGCTTTGTTCTATTGTTTTATCGCGTTTACCGTGCTAAAATCTGGGGCATGCGTACGCATGGGGGCATGCGTACAATTGGCTAAATATGTCTTTTTAGACACAATAAGCTGTCAGTTTCTTTATTGCTATTTACAGTAACACTTCTAGCCCCCATAAGTCACATCCAACCATCTTGGGAATGGGCTTATTCTGTGTAAAATGAGATATTTAGCCACTTGTAAGAATGCCCCCAACCACTGAAATAAGAATCTCTAAAACAATAGAAAGAAGTAAATGAAATATATATATATTTTTTTAATAATTTTTATCCCACGATTTTGCAACCCATTTTTCACCCAGTGCCAATTGCCTATGTAATCCTGGGCTCTGCTCTCCCTCTGCCTCGCCTGGGGAGACAACGGACTGACCTCAATGCTTCCTTCAATGCATGAGTAGTCCATGTTGTTTCTTTTCACCTGACAGGGGGGATTTCCCCAGGATGGACGTAGCGCGTGGAAGGAACACGTTATTCCAACCAGTTCCTTTCCCCTCCATCAAGCGCCCCGGCTGGCCAGGGGGAGGCATTATTGAGACCAGGATTACTGCATGTTTTTGTGAGGGTATCAACCCTAGGAGACACAGGGAGAACATGCAAACTCCACACAGAATGGCCCTATCGCCCTAATGAAATAATTTTAACACTCATCTTTTATATTCTTTAATTACAATCTAAAATATGAACCCTTGTTGTAAAAAACTAAAGTTGTCCTTTAAGGCAGATGAGCAGTGCACGTACTCATAATGAGATATTCACTTAAAGTAAGTAGTGAATATTAGTACAGATGGGTCTTACATTGCTTATCAAATCAAATCCTGTACACCTACTTTTTGCATTGTAATGACTGAACTTGTACCCATCATTTTCCAATGCAAGTAAAGCAAGCCTAATACAATTATAAAAATAGCTAAATTCACCAGAACACAGGAGAATACATCTACTGTTGAAAGGTTTTTGGGTGGGTCCCGAGTTAATAGTAAGTATTTTGCAGTTTTCAAAGAAAATGTTAATTGATAGAATCATTGATAATGTATAGTTGACCCACTTCCGTGTGTGTGTGTGTGTGTGCGTGCGTGCGCGTGTGCGTGCAGGGCACTCTCCATAGGATTCCCTTCGACCCTCTCTCCCAGCACAGAGACTGGTGTCCGTGGATCATCGCTGAGTCTGGAGGCTCCACGGTTCTTCAACAGGGCTGGAAGACCGTCCTCAACCTGCTGCTGCCCATGAAGAAGACCCCCAACACTAGCAAACAGGCACGTATTTAAGAAGACCCCCAACACTAGCAAACAGGCACGTATTTAAGAAGACCCCCAACACTAGCAAACAGACTCGTATTTAATAAGACCCCAACACTAGCAAACAGGCACGTATTTAAGAAAACCCCAACACTAGCAAACAGACTTGTATTTAATAAGACCCCAACACTAGCAAACAGGCACGTATTTAAGAAAACCCCAACACTAGCAAACAGACTCGTATTTAATAAGACCCCAACACTAGCAAACAGGCACGTATTTTACACAATGGGTACCTAAGATGTCCACTGCACAGGAGTCTTAGATCTACAAGCTCACAGCCGCACTGCGAGCTTGTATTTTTTCAATAGTTAAATCATTAACCCATTTAGACCTGAACACATTATTACGCAATATTTTATGCTTTAAATATAAAAAAAAAAATAGCTTGTAGAGCTATTTTTGAAAAATCTTCGTGCAAATCTTTGAATATTTTGACCCGATTCTATAAGTGTCTTCTACGTTTTTTTTGTTGTTGTTTTTTTTAACTATGTTTCTGTCAGTGGTTCTCAAAATGTTTCATGCCAAGGACCCCCAAAACTACATGTATTTGGCCACGGACCCCCATCTCTAAATATGTTGTTCCAGGGAACAACCCCCCCCCCCCCCCATCTCAAAATATTGTATCAGGGACCCCCCAGAAGCAAATATTTGAGTTACAAATGTTCGCTTTCAAAAAGATATATTCAAAGACTTGCCCAATAAAAAAAATAATATATATATATATATATATATATATATATATATATATATATATATATATATATATATATCACGGTTTTTCAAAAATAGCAGATCTACAAGCTCGCAGCGCGGCACTCGGTGCCGCGCTGTGAGCTTGTATATCTGCTATTTTTCAATGGCTAAAACATTCAACAATTTAACCCCTGCAACAGAACAGAACATAAGGTTGAGATAGAAGGTGTTTCCGAGGTGAATTAGATACTATGTGTTGCGTGACCCTGAGACACAGCAGCTGATAGGGACGAGGGAGGATAGGTAAGGAGGTTATAGCTGACACATTACAGTGGCCTCTTTGTTTTATGGCTGTGAGAAAGAGATACGGTTCTAGTCTATTTAACCCTCTAAGGCCCACTGTTGTAATATTACAACGTTTGTATTTTATCCAAAAAAAGGTTTAAATCATTTTATTTTAGCTCCCCCTACCACCTAAACATCACCATTGGATTCTATTGTTTAGTATTACAATGCCATTGGCCACAATATTTGCATATAAATACCCCCCACAGGGGCTGACATTCACACCCGCCACACCCGCTGACATTCCAGAGTTTTGACGAACAACATCTCACTTTTTCATGGAAGCTATTCCTCACAAAAACATAAGTAAAATGCCTGTACTATTTTTTTTGGTGATCATTAGAATGTCTAGAACATGTACATATGTTATTTTTGTGAAAAATATCCCCCATATGTAAATTAGAGCATGATTTATGATTTATGGCTATAAAACCTTACAAAAACATTTTCTTGAAAAAAACATTACATTTTCCTCTTATTAGGACTCCTACAAAACGATCTGATTTTTTTTAATTTTTTTTTTTATTTTTTTTAAAGTATTTCTATATTTGGGCCTTAGAGGGTTAAGTAGGATGTGAGGGGTCTAACTAGGGGTTTGTCATGATTCTGAATCCATTGCAAGCATTTGTTTTGCACTAAAAACTTTACTTGGGCTAGAAATGGCCCCCCCAAAACACCCAAAAAACTGTGAAAAATGATGACTCATCACTAAACCATCGTTTTGTGGGGCCATTTCTAGCCCAATGAAAGTTTTTTGTGCAATCGATTCAGCATCATGACAAACCCCTAGTTTAGACCCCTCACATCCTACTTAAAGCAGATTTTTTTTCTGGGTATTTTCCTCTGTATAGAAAGTCGACGGGAGCCCAACTTGATATGGATACTTCTATGGGTAATTATCAAAATAATGTTTGGTACCCAAGGCTAAAATCCATCGTTAGGTCCTAAAGAAGCCTAAAAAAAGGTTCTGTGCTTTTATCCGCTTCGTCTAGATACATTTGTTAATCCAACCCACTATATTGGGACATGGTCTTTTGGCTGTAACCCCTGTCTGTTGTGTTGTGTTGTGTTCCTCCAGGGTCCTCTGGACAAGTCTAAGAGAGTGTTTGCTATCTTCCGCCAGTGGCAGGTGTCCGTTCCGTCTCAGTAGGACCCGGCTCTTCTCAACCCTGGGATAAAGAGTTCACAACACTTTTATCTGGAGTCTTCTGCTGCTGGCTGTGGTATCTGCCGGGTGTTGTGGAATGGACCGCTCCGCCATTGAGGTCCCATCGGTGCATTTCTCCCCTTCCCTTAAAGGAATACTCAATAATCATCGTGTCATTGTGGTTAGGAGTAATTGATCACCACATTGGGGTTAAAGTCGGTAAAGGCTCTTGCGTCTGCTTGGTTGACATTGATTTATTGATTGGTAGGACAGACCTCAAAAACCTCTGCCCGTTGGGATAGACGGCCTCGGACCGCTCCAGAACCAAACCGTTTCAGTTAATTCTGGGTATTTTTCTTTTTTTAAGATCAGACGGCACAGTGTGGGGAGCACCGTGCTCGAAACGTGATGGTGTTTTGTTAGAAGTGTCTTTTCTGTGGGGAAAAAAAAAAAAAAAAACATAAAACAGGATATCGTCACTGTCCGGTGCAAACCTTGTATGTCGGAAACCGTTGCTTTTCTGGAAAATGGGAAAAAATTACGTAGTCATTATTTAGTAACAATCTCTTAATACTTTTCATTGGTTTCATTGGTAGAAATAGCAGATCTACAAGCTTGTAGATCGGCTATATTTGCTACTTTAATGTGACTGCATGAAGACCTGGAACGCATTATCACTTTTACCATTATTTAAAGCTTTTAGATCTGCTGTTTTTGAAAAATCGCCGGTAAGTTGAATGCAGCCAATGTGTCAACTCTACACCAGTGCTTCTCAAACCTTTTCATGTCAAGGACCCCCAGGAATGACATGTATTTGGCCGGCGACCCCCTTCTCGAAATATGACTTATCAGGGACCCCCCCCCCCCCCCCCCCCTCCTTGAATTACAAATGTTCGCTTTTAAAAAGATATATTCAAAGATTTGCCCCCCCCAAAAAGCAGATCGACCAAAAAAGCAGATCCACAAGCCGCGCTGTGAGCTTGTATAACTGCTATTTGTGTAATAGTTTAAAGCGTTACATAATGGTTTAAGTGTTTCCAGGTTGAAATAAGGACTAGATGATGTGACAATATGTATCTTATCAGAATGAATAGAATGTACAGATTGAACATTAACTGAGGAAATTAAATGGGTCCGATTCCAGGAAAGACATATATTCTTTTTTTCTTTTTTAATTGACCGTGCATACATGTAGGGCTGGGCAATAAATTGACATTGTATAGACATGAGAGACTAGAAATTGTGTGGGATGTTTTGGATATTGTAATATTGTGATATTGTGATATGACATGGTGGGTGTTGACTTTTCCTGGTTTTAGAACACTCTAGCCTTATTTTGTACTTTTGAAGAATTTTCTCTTAGCAAAAAAAAACAAACAGCTGATCTACAAGCTCGCAAAACACATCGCAATGCGACACGTACAGCCTGTAGATCTGCCATTTTCGATATTGAGGTGTTTGGTAAAAATAAATAAAGTCTTGATTTTTTTTATTTAGTTGGTATTGCCCAGCCCTCACCTTACATGAAGACTGCGTATGTGAAGCTTATATCATACTATTATCATTGTCGTTCATTAGGTTTGAAAGATAGATATTTACATAATGAGGGAAAATATGTGACTGACCACTGGAATGAAACGTGTTTAACTTCAATCATTACCTGAGCGGAGTGAAAACATGAACTTGCATTTATCAGAAGCTGTGAGGAAGTGTGTGCGTGTGTGTGTGTGTGTGCGTGCGCGGCTGCGCGCGCTAGGGATGGGTGATATGGTGATAAATATCATTGAGACGATACTATGTCTCCACGACATGCCTTTTCAGAGATATCATATGTATCGTGATACAATGAGAGAGCCTTATAAGAAAAGCCTGTTGAATTAACTCTCACAGTATACAAATGAAACCAAATGGACCCGTAACGGCCGGGCTACACCAAGCCGTTTTACGCGCGTCAGTGCGTACGCGGGGCGTTTGTGCGTATGCGCGTTTTGGAAAGATCCAATATATATCAATTCAGCCGGCTACACCAGGCACACGGATAGCGCGAACCACGGATACGCATTCCCTAAAAATAGGATCGGTTCTATTTTGTGCGTGCCGCGTATGCGTTTTGTACACAAACTCCCATGGTCTCCCGCACATATACTCCCTCCTTGGTGTAGCCAGGGGCTTTTTACCACACGCACACGTGCGCGTTTTCTGGTGTAGCCCGGCCGTCGGGGTCCATTCGGTTTCACTTGTATACTTTCAGAGATACATACTTGTGTAAGGATAAACTTTAGTCCTCCCAAAAGGAACTCAGAGTCCCTGGACCCCTCTTTGAGGACCACTGGTCTAAATGGTCTGTTAGTCCTTTTTTTTGTTAAGTAACCCTAAAACCACAAAGAATTGTGATAAGTTCTTGTTTACAGCTTGGAAGAATATTGTGATATTGTGTTTTTCCATGTCGCCCACCCCTGGTGTGTACTTAAGCCTGTTCTAGCCCATTTAGACCCGAAGCCGATTCTAAAAAACAAATACAATTTAAACATGATGCTCTATGTACTGTATGCATAAAATGACACAGATTCTGTCTGGGTTTGAAAGGTGTAAAGACATAATATGTTAAAGAGGTCTAAATGGGCCTAGAGGGCCTTTAACTAAAAATTGCTGTTTGTGTACTTTTTTTTTTTTTTTTTTTCTGTGAGGAGGTAAATGTCCTCCTGTGGAGCGTGCTTTAGTTTTGTATGATCAGATATTAAAGCCCAATTGGAACACAAGCTGTGCCATAGGAATCCAAACGCCGGTTTGGATTAGAAAGAATGGAATTAGTCTCATTCCTGTTTGCCTTCATGTCGATGCAGTTCTCCTCCTGCTGTGCATGTGCTTTCACTCCTAAACTCTCATGTGGAGGTTTAATAAAATGCTTTTTTTTTTAAGTGTTTATTTTTCTTGGTGAGTTTTTGTTCGCTCCATAGCCGGCCGGCCAGGAGGCTTTTAGGAGGGCATTTGGTATCCACGAGTTTCCTACGCCCCATAGTGCATTGCGCAAACGTCTGCATCGATCTTCCGCCGCCGATTTACAAGCTCACAACGGGTTGCATCTGCGACGCGACGTGAGCTTGTATGTCTGCTGTTAAACCCGGAAGTTTGGTCCTGATAGTCTCCAGTAAACTCCTGCGGAAACTTGTGGATAGAATTGTTTGAGAACCCCGGGAACAAATGAACGTTTTGTGAAGTTCAAGGATATAAATAAGCCAATCAGAACGGGTACACTGTATTGTGTGTTATTATTTTATGCTTTAACTATTGAAAAATAGCAGATATAGATATAGATCTGCTATTTTTGAAAAATTGTGAACATTTGAATTTTGACCCAATTTGGACGATTCCATAAGTGTCTTTTGAATCCTAAGGTTTTTTGATGTTTCTATGTCAGTGGTGCTCAAACTTTTTCATGTGGAGGACCCCCAAAATGATATGGATTTGGCCACGGACCCCCATCTCAAAATATTTAGTTCCAGGGACCCCCCAGAAGCAAAATTTTAGTTACAAACGTTCGCTTAAAAAAAGACATATATTCAAAGATTTTTACACATAAATAGCAGATCTACAAGCTCGCAGCGCGGCACTCGGTGCCGTGCTGTGAGCTTGTATATCTGCTATTTAAAGCAGTCAATAATTCTAGGCCTAAATGGGTTAATTTAAACAATAAGCTTATCCTGTGTTTTTTAAACTAACAGTGTGTTTGGTTCCAGTTAATGTACTTAATGTGTTTAGATGATTGGACACTCGTGTGGGGTAGTACGAGTAGCCAATACATTGCATTGATCCACTGTGTTTTATCAAGTTCAGAGTCAACACGCCATTTCACAGCACTTTGTGCTTGCGTAGGCTGACAAGCTTTATGGAGATGCTGATTTCCTTTTCCAGAAGGCCACTTGGTACCCACCCACAGAGCTAAAACTACTACTGGTGTAACTCACCATGGTATTACTGGGCTTTACTGACCAGCCAACTGGCCTGACCTGAACCCCGCAGAGAATCTATGTTGTGTTGTCAAGAGGAAGACGAGAGACACCAGACTCAAACACGCAAGTCTGAAGACACACTTCTACTGAGCCTAAAGCAGGGATGGGCAACTTTGATGGAGAGGGACACTATATGTCCATGAAAATAAGAAAAAAGTAAAAATAGCAATCTTTTTGCAGTCACTTTGGGACAAATGACAGATTTTTTTCCCCTCAAAACTATTTGACAGTCCATACATCTAAACAGAAAAGTCCTATCTGAGGCATTAAACTATGTACTCGCTCTAAGGTTTGCATAGGGAAAGGTACAGTTTCATGACAGTACAGTTCACTGGTAGGCCTACAAGGATATTAGACAAGTATCTTTATTTTATAAATAACACATTTATGAAATTATTACATTACTTAGTATCTCCAAATAGTTGTTGAATATAATGCAAGGGGGAAAACACACACACACACACACACACACATGCGCGCCCACGCGCACGCACACACACACACACACACGCACGCACGCACGCGCACACACACACACACACACACACACACACTGTAAATCATGTAGTGTAGCCTAGAATGGATCTACAGTGGAAGTGCTTGGACTACATTTAAAGAACTACAAACATGGCCGTCGATCCGGTCGCACTCAATATGACATCATCGACTCAGAGAGAGAGAGAGAGAGCATAGCTTACTGCAGACACACACACACACACACACACACACACAGTCACACACACAATCATAGACACGTCTATTTTTCCAGATCAGCTGTTTTTTTTAAGATCCTGCCTGTTAGTTGTTGTTTCTAACCAACACAGCCAGATGTTAACGTACGGATAGTTGGGTTTTTACGGATTTTCCCCCAAAAAAGAATCCAAAGACTGTCTTCTTCTATCAGTGGAGGTACAGATATATATCTGGACGGATCAGGGGAGAAGGAGAGGAGAGGAGGTCGGAGGAGGAGGAGAAGGGGAGGTGGAGAGGAGAGGAGGTGTTGTTGTTCTGAAGGTTTGGAATATAAGGACTAAATAAAGGATTATAAGGAATTTAAGCATAAAACAACAACCATGTCGTCTCCAAGTCCTGGCAAGCGGCGCATGGACACCGACGTGGTGAAACTGTATCCTTTCTATTATTAGTACTAGTATATTTATCATTATTATTGTTGTTATTGTGTAAGGAACACGACCGTTAACTTGTCTGTAACGGCTAACACGTGTCTGTAACGGTTTTTAAAAGCCGTTAATCATAATGTCATGTTGTTAATGTTGTTGTCTAAATGGATTTATTGGGTTTGTATGTGTTTGCTTTGCTGCAGTTCAGCTCAGTGCATTGAGAGGATTTTCATTGTGTCAGTGTAGTGCTGCTGGCTTTGTTTGTGTGTGTGTGTGTGTGTGTGTGTGTGTGTGTGCGTGCGCGTGCGTGTGGTCGTGCGTGTGTGTGTAAACAACATTTTGAGCTAGCTTGTGGTAGCTAAAAATATACAGAATACATGACTGGATTGTGTGTGTGTGTGTGTGTGTGTGTGTGTGTGTGTGTGTGTGCGCGTGCGTGCGTGCGTGCGTGCGTGTGTGTACGTGCGCGTGTGTAAACAACATTTTGAGCTAGCTGCCTGTGGTGGTTGCTAAAAATATACAGAATACAGTTGGAATCAGGCTACATTAGACTGGATCGTGTGTGTGTGTGTGTGTGTGTGTGTGTGTGTGTGTGTGTGTGTGTGTGTGTGTGTAAACAACGTTTTCCAGCTTAGCTAGCTGTGGTATAGCAGCTAGGAGGTTGTCTGATGATCTGTCAGAATTAAGAGCAGATCTACAAGCTAGCAGAGCAATGGTCTGCTGGCTTGTAGATCTGCTGTCTGTTGTTGTTGACAGTAGGCCTATAGGCTATGTAGTGTTCTGCTGCTTTGAAGATTCAATAATGTGTTGTCATTGATGTTGTTATTGGCAAAAAAGTACTCAAATGTTTTACTTTTTTAGTAAATGTATCAATACTGCAATGTAGAAATACTCTTTTACAAGTAAATGTCCAGAATTCAAAATGTACTTGAGTAAAAGTACGAAAGTATTGGCATCAACAACAACAAAAGTAAAAGTACAAAATATTTGAAAATGGTAGATCTACAAGCTTGTAGAGCGACTATTTTTGGCTAAAGTTCTCAGAATCTGGTTAAGAATCTGGCGAAAAAGGAGATTTTCTATCACACAAAGATGTGGAGGACCCCCTGTAGTAACTCTGAGGATCCCCTAGGGGTCCCGGACCCCCTGTTGAAGACCCTTGTATTATGGTATGAGTATGACATGAAATGCACCATCAAGTAAATAGCAATTATTCATTGCATTGGTCTTTCTTGGCTTTGTGTACAATAATCCACAGACATTGCTTTGAGCTTAGCTGGCCTTGGGTTGCTACAGTAGGCTGTTTTTAATTTCAAGTATCAAAATGGCCACCTGAATATCTCACTGGATTTGAATGTCTTGTTTGTCATTAATAACGGCCACACTTGTCAAGACCATTAGCTTGATTGGTTGATTTACGTATCTATTAGAAGTTTGCATAGGGAAAGGTACAGTTTCATGAAAGTATAGTTCACTGGTACAATGTAAACTAAAAGGAAACAATTTCAAACAAAGGTAAGCCTTACAGCTTATTTCCATAGAGAGCCTTCTCTTTCTTTAACCCATATACTGTACCATTGAATGACAGATAGATAGAACACAGTGCTATGATAGATATTTAACTCATATAACATTGAATGACAGACAGATAGAACACAGTACTATGATAGATATTTAACTCATATAACATTGAGTGACAGACAGATAGAACACAGTGCTATGATAGATATTTAACTCATATAACATTGAATGACAGACAGATAGAACACAGTGCTATGATAGATATTTAACTCATATAACAATGAATGACAGACATATAGAACACAGTACTATGATAGATATTTAACTCATATAACATTGAATGACAGACAGATAGAACACAGTGCTATGATAGATATTTAACTCATATAACAATGAATGACAGACATATAGAACACAGTGCTATGATAGATATTTAACTCATATAACAATGAATGACAGACAGACAGAACACACTACTATGATAGATATTTAACTCATATAACATTGAATGACAGACAAATAGAACACAGTGCTATGATAGATATTTAACTCATATAACATTGAATGACAGACATATAGAACACAGTACTATGATAGATATTTAACTCATATAACATTGAATGACAGACAGATAGAACACAGTGCTATGATAGATATTTAACTCATATAACATTGAATGACAGACAGATAGAACACAGTGCTATGATAGATATTTAACTCATATAACATTGAATGACAGACAGATAGAACACAGTACTATGATAGATATTTAACTCATATAACATTGAGTGACAGACAGATAGAACACAGTACTATGATAGATATTTAACTCATATGACATTGAAGGACAGACAGACAGAAAACTATGATAGATATTTAACTCATATAACATTGAGTGACAGACAGATAGAACACAGTACTATGATAGATATTTAACTCATATAACATTGAATGACAGACAGATAGAACACAGTACTATGATAGATATTTAACTCATATAACATTGAGTGACAGACAGATAGAACACAGTACTATGATAGATATTTAACTCATATAACATTGAGTGACAGACAGATAGAACACAGTACTATGATAGATATTTAACTCATATGACATTGAAGGACAGACAGACAGAACACAGTACTATGATAGATATTTAACTCATATAACATTGAGTGACAGACAGATAGAACACAGTACTATGATAGATATTTAACTCATATAACATTGAATGACAGACAGACAGAACACAGTACTATGATAGATATTTAACTCATATAACATTGAATGACAGACAGATAGAACACAGTACTATGATAGATATTTAACTCTTTTAACATTGAATGACAGACAGATAGAACACAGTACTATGATAGATATTTAACTCATATAACATTGAATGACAGACAGATAGAACACAGTACTATGATAGATATTTAACTCATATAACATTGAATGACAGACAGATAGAACACAGTACTATGATAGATATTTAACTCATATAACATTGAATGACAGACAGATAGAACACAGTACTATGATAGATATTTAACTCTTATAACATTGAATGACAGACAGATAGAACACAGTACTATGCAGTAGATATCATCAGGAAAACGTTATAAACAAAAACAACAATGCAAAATAAGAAGGTTTGGAGTGGAGTTTGCAATGGCATCACTGGCCATAGCTGTGGCCGGTGTGCATGCGTGTGTAAACAGTGTTTTGTTGTTTTTTTCTGCTTTACTGTCACATGTATTGTTGACAACAACTGGTGTATTCCCTATTCAGGTCGTTACTGTTGTCACCGTGCGTCACCGCTTTCTCCTTTTGTAGTCCAGATGTTTTTGTTGTAGTTTATCTAGAAATGCCAGAGAGGAAGTTCCAAAAAAATATACTGCATGTGTGTTGTGTAGAGTTGATAGTGTTCTAGAATAGCAGTTCTCAACCTGTGGGGGTCCCCAAAGTATTTTGGGGATGTCCCCAGATGATTAACTTAATGTGCAAGTGCAACATTGTTGTCTCACTCAACAGTAAACAAGTGCATACATAGAGAGGATATCTGCACATTTCTAAAGTGACAATTTAAGGACTTTTTAAATACCTCTAAAATGACACATTAAACATTGGCCAAACTGTCAAATATTAGAGGCAGAAATTGTGAAAATAGCAGATCTACATGCTCACAACGCCTCGCAAGCGCGAGGCGTTGTGAGCATGTAGATCGGCTATTTTCACAATAGAACTTTGTTGTACAAAATGTAATGCCTCAACTCTTAGCTTGTCAGGGTGGCGACCGAGTATTTCCCGGTGAACCTAAGCGCAACGGTGGGGGCTTGGGAGTGTGGGGAACACGCACCACTGCCTATTGCTGATGATGGAGAGGTTATATAGCTTAGCCTTTATGTATTGAGAATGAGAGGCACTCTTGCCAATTTAGTAAGACACTCGTCGCCAATTGCAATATATTTAAAAGTTATTTGGGGCCATGATGATATCCTTTTCTTCCCACAACAACTAGACTAAGGATTTATATTGTCTGTGTTATTGTATACAACCACAATTATTCACGTGTGGCAAGATCGCGGTTCACTAGTTTTTAGTAGGCTTAGAAGCCTTTTCAGAAGTTAATTTAATGTTTTCCATTTAATGATTTCCTTTATCCTCATCTAATCTTGCGCTAATGCACGCAACTGCTTTGCCATGTTTTAAGGCCGTGTAGGCTTTTCAGAAGTTAATTTAATGTTTTCCATTTAATGATTTCCTTTATCGTCATCTCCCGCTAATGCACGCAACTGTTTTCGCCAGGATTTAAGGTTTTATTTTAGTTGTTTCTCATAAGCTCGCAACCCTCCTTGCCCATCGGCCCCCACCTTTGCGCACAGGTTCACCGGGAAATACTCGGTCGCGGAGGGTCCCCAGTTCAAATACGATTATTTTGGGGGTCACGGCCTGAAAAGCAAGGCCCATTATTTATTGGGCGTTTGAGTTTAACAATGATTTGAGCGTGAAATGAAACCAAATGCACCCGTACCCGTAAGGGTCCATTTGGTT